>NW_008345700.1:1252412-1271624 GCF_000622305.1 Nannospalax galili
GGAAATTCCCTCTTTTGATTTTATATTGGAGTGGCCAGATTGCTTTTGTCTTCAGGAGTTCCCACAGAGGCCCAAGTCAGATGAGGATCAGATGCTGTCAGGCTTTCTCCTAAGGTCTGGATCCCTCCAGGAATGATTTTGGCCTCAGGAATTTGGGGGTTGGACTGGCCCGGGAGCTGGGCCCAGGAAAGATGCTGGTCTAGGGTAGCTGGTGGCCATGCCACCCAGAGATGCAAAGGAAGATGGGGGCGGGAAGTGGCCCCAAGGTCTCCTGGGGACTGCACTGAGGAGCTGGGGTGATCTGGGAGAGAGAGGCCTGCGCGTCGCATGGGAGAGAGGCCTGTGCGTCGTGCAGACCCAGGGAAGCAGAGGGCAATAAAATATTTTTTAAAAATCTTAAAGTCTGAGAAAAGCCCAGCAACATACAAAATATACCACCTCATGATGAAGTGCACTTAATCCCACAATCCTAGTCTTAGCTGGTTCAACACTTGAAAATTTATCAATGTTATTCACCACATTACTGAATTTGAGAAGAAAAAAGTCACATGATCATCCTAATAGATGTAGAAAAGTCAGTTAGAAAAATTAAATTTCCATTCATGATATAAACCCCAGCAATGTGAGGGCTGGGAGACAGTTCAGTAGGTAAAGCATGAGTTCCATTTTCAGAATCCACATCAAAAAATCCTGGTGAGCCATGTGTAGTGGTGCATGCCTTTAATCATAGCACTTGGGAGGCAGAGGCAGGTGGATCTCTGTGAGACAGAGGCAAGACTGGTCTACATAGTGAATTTTTGGCCAGCTAGGGCTACATGGAGACTTTGTCTCAAAACATTTCTTTTGGTGAAATGGTGCATGCTGTAATCCCAGCACCAGGGAGGTGGAGACAGGTGAATTCCTGGGGCTTGTGACAGCCAGCCTACTCTACTTGGTGAGCTCCAAGTCAGTGAGAAATGCTGTCTCAAGAAACAAAATGGGAATAGTTCAGCTCATAAAGTGTCAGAAGCACAAACATGAGGACCTGAGTTCATATCCTCAGCGCCCACAAAAAAAGCTGGGCATGATGGTGTGTGCCTGTAGTCCCAGTGCTGGGGAAACAGAGATGAAGACCCTCTTATCTAGCTGCCAGTCTAGCTGAATCCATGAGCCCCAGGTACAGTTGGAGACTTTGTCTCAAAAAACAAGGTGAAGAGTGACTGAAAAAGGCACTAGACATCAACCTCTGGTCTCCACACTCATGCAGCTGTGTGCACGCACACCTGCACACACGTGCACCATTCACATGAACATATGCATATAGCACATACACACACAAAGGTAGATGGTGCTGAGGAATGACACCTGAGATTGGGAACACACGCATGCATGCAGGAACATGCACACATACATGCACATATACATAAAACACTCTCAACATGGAAATAGCAGTGAACTCTTCTTTATATTATAAACAGAACTGATAACCAAGCAAAGTTAACATCACCTTTAATAGTAGTGACTCAATATTCTCCACCAGCTCATTTTCCTTTTGAGACAAAATCTTACTCAATAGCCCAGGCTGGCTTGGAACTGCCTTTGTAGCCTAGGCTAGCCTTGAACTTGTGCCAATCCTCCTGTTTCAGCCGTCTGAGTGCTGGGATCATGGGCCTCAGCTACCACACCTGCTGTAACATTTGTCCCATAAAATCAGAAAAAACGGCCGGGTGTTGCTCCCACACATACAGGAAATCCTAGCCAGCAAGAGCAAAAATGAAAAGTGTAAAGTAGAAAAGACCAAAAACACAAACACTGGAAACATGATTGTTATGCAGAAGATCCATGGAAACTACAAAATTGTTGCTGGGACTAACATGAATAGACAAGGAGTGTAAAGTCTATACACAAGATAAGTTACATGCCTGTAAATGACCAGTGAGTGACTGGACACTGAAATCAAACATACATGAACACCCATCATAGTGCCACTGAACCTGCATGTTTAGGACATGTCTACATGCAAACCACAAAATCCTGAGGAAGCAAGGTCCTGTGCCTTGAACTCAGAGATCCACCTGCCTCTGCCTTCTGAGTGCTGGGATTAAAGGTGTGCGCCACCACATCCAGCCTTGCTCCTGTTATTTCTCGTGCTTTGTTGAGTTGCTCCCCTCCAAGACTCACCTGTCTCCCACAACTCAACCTCACTTCTTTCCAGGCCAGGATTGTCCTAGAGAGAGCTGTCCTAACAGGATCTTAGTCTGGCCACTGATCAGACAAGAACAACAAAGGAGTCTTCTAGAGAGAGCAAGCCTCCTGTGGGAGGGACACTTAGTCAAGATTGGACATTTGGGCATCAGGTGGTCTTCTGAGATAAAGAAGTCTGTGAGTGGCAAAGCTCTAACACTGAAACCAAACCCCTTAGAGTCCAATGAGGTCAGGGCCAGAGTTAATAGCCACTTTTCCTAGGGAGACCAAAATACCAAACTAGAAAGAAAAACCCCAAATGAAAAAGTGCCATGTTCGTCTTAGAACACTTGGTATTTTCTGCCAGCATCCCACAAATTGATGTATAATTTCAACACAAGTTCAAAGTCCTGATTTTCTTTATCAAAAAACTGATTCTATCCTCTATAGTTCTTAGTTACAAATTTTTATTTATTTACTTATTTTTATTTTATGCGTATGAATGTTTTGCCTGCATGTATGTAAGTGTACCATGTTTGCTGAGCCCAAAGAGGCCAGAAGAGGGCATCAGAACCCCTAGAACTGGAGTTATAAATGGTTGTTAGCACCATCTGGGTGCCAGGGACCAAATCTGCGTCCTCTGCAAGAGCAGATGGTGCTTTTAACCACTGAGCCATCTCTCCAGCCTCGATATAGCTCAGTTTTAAAGTAAAACACCAAGGTACTTAGAAGAAAAAAGGTTTGTGATACTGAGTTAATAAAAAAATGGAAATGCTAGGCTCTATCAAGTTAAAAAAAAAAGCTTTTGGTTCAGAGCCTCATAACTGCTCAAGATACAGAGACTACACGGCTATGAGTGCTGGAGTGATGGGGCATGTCCACCAACTGCCCCCATAAAGGCTCAGGGAGGGAGCAGAAAGGACACAAGACCTGGGGGTGGGAGGAGAGCTGAGACGTCCTCTGGACATGGTATCCTGGAGGGTGGGGGAGCTGTAAAATGTCCTCTGGACATGGTATCCTGGAGGGTGGGGAGCTATAAAACATCCTCTGGGCATGGTATCCTGGAGGGTGGGGAGCTGTAAAACATCCTCTGGGCATGGTATCCTGGAGGGTGGAGAGCTGTAAAACGTCCTCTGGACATGGTATGTCCATTGTACTCAAGAACTCACAGCACAAGATCCGGCCAGTCAGAAATTCCAGCATAGGGGAGCTACCAAGGCTTCACCCCTAGCACTGGTGGCTGATGACTGCTGGGGAAGAGCATCTTTTTCTATGGCCAGCAGCTGGCAGGCTCCCCATGCGCCAGTGGCAGACCTCACATTCATGGGCATAAGGGCAGCTCTCGTCCTAGGAGGTTTGTAGCAATATCTGTAATTAGGGGTCTTATTGTTCTAACTTCTCCATCAGGGTCCTTCCATTTATAGAAATTTTTAGTGATGAATGCTTGGGAGGCCCCCCCTACTCCTATTAGTTGGGGTCCTGGTATTAATTCCCAGTGTGGAGGAACCACGTTGTGGCGCCAGATATGGGGCGTGTGCGCTCTCTCTGGGCGCACTCCCCCGAATGGCACTCCCCCGCCACACCTGGCTAGTTGCTGGCGGGTCTGGCCACAGGCGTCCTGCGGCAGCGGGTGCCCTGCAGGCTTTTCCCGGCGGCTCGGTCCCGTGTCTCTGGAGCTTCTCTGCTGCAGAAGCGTTGTTCTGCCGAATCCTGTCCCTAATCCACCCGTGTACTCTTCCTCAGGATACGAGGTCCACTGGCCACTTGGGCCTCGCGGGAAGAAGTACGGGGACAGCGAAAGCTAGGATGTCCACTAGTCGGTAACGAGGGAATGTGCCCCCTGGAGAGATTGGGCCACCAGTAGTGACACAAGACTCAAGACTTAGTCTATGCTACAGCTTTATTCTCTGAGACCCAGCTCTCTGTGTCCCAGCTTTCTGCAACCCAGTTCTCTGCAGCCCAAATCTCTGCAGCCCAAATCTCTGCGGCCCAAATCTCTGCAGCCCAAATCTCTGAGGCCCAAATCTCTGCAGCCCAAATCTCTGTAGCCCAAATCTCTGCAGCCCAAATCTCTGCGGCCCAAATCTCTGACCATTAAGAGAAGACTAAGGCATTTATACCATGGGGGTAGTGGTAAAAGCTTTGGCTGTTAGATACTTTGTGAGCCATTTTATTTACATATGGAAGTGGATTTCTGCCACACTGCTAGACTGTTGTCTGCCTGGAGAAATTATAGGAAGGCATGGTACCTTTCAGAGCCAAAGGCCATGTTTATGTTATGGCATTTGTGGCGGACACTTCAAAAGGAGAGACAGGAAAGATGCCAGGAAGACACCCTGCTTATGAAAGGAGCCCGCAGCACATGATCCCAAGCTGCATGAGCTGTCTGGTCGTGAAGGGGCTTCCACTTTGCATAACAGAGGCTCCCAACAGGCAGCATGTTTTAATTAGGCTCAGTTAAAATAAAAAGAGGACATGAAGTTGGGAGGGAGACGTACTGGGGGAGGGATTTGGAAAGTGGTAGTTGGGGTGGGTATGATCAAGAGACATTGTATGCATATGTGAAATTTTCAAATAATAAATCTAAAAGATATTATTTAGAATCAACAAATTTTAAAAAACCCTTAGGTTTATGGAAAACACTTCAGGTAATGCCAGGAGAGTCTTACAATGGGAGAATTTTTTTTTTTTTTGCAAATCATAAAGATGAAAAATATAAACAAACTAAAAAAATCCCACAAAAGAAGACAAACAAACAAAAAACCACCTCAATAATAAAAGGTACTTTCAGAACAGCAGAGTGAGGAGCTTGTTTATCATGTGAAGTCAGTAACATCCTGACTACCACAGCCAGAAAAATAGAAAAACACCAGCCGGTATGTCTTAAACAGACACAATATCTGCAACAAAACTGAATCCAATAACATAGACAAGGATCTTCCTTCATGACCAAGAGGAAATTATCTTAGGAATGCAAGGTTAGCTTAAAAATACAATTAATACATAGTAGTCATAGAATAAAGTGCTTTAAAACACAGCAACATCATAACAGAATGGGAAAAGAGCAATGTCGGAATTCAGCATTCATACCAAGTATGCACCAAAATATCTAAACTAACTAGGACAAGGTGATTTTCTTAACAGAGCAAATAGCACAAGGTTCACTCACTGAGCAATTTCACCACCTAAAGCCGCATCACACGTGCCTGTGTTCCCCACCACAGCACGTCAAACCAGCATCAGGCAGGCTGCTGCCAATGCACAAGACACTCAGAAAGCACTGCACTGTCAGAGCAGCCGGTGAACAAGGGCACAGTTCCTAAACTCTTCCCACAGGCTGTAACAAGTTAGTTTTAATGACAGCTGCTTTACCTAAACAAAGAGGAATATGTGAGTTT
Source organism: Nannospalax galili (assembly GCF_000622305.1). Classification (NCBI taxonomy): domain Eukaryota; kingdom Metazoa; phylum Chordata; class Mammalia; order Rodentia; family Spalacidae; genus Nannospalax; species Nannospalax galili. The sequence continues at coordinate 1,257,974 of NW_008345700.1, forward strand.
TTATTAGTCCTGAGAAAGCAGTAATATGTTTAAATTTATTGAATTTAGATGAGTTCTGAAGGAAGCATGTCGACAATTAAATTTCTATTTTTATGTTTTACACTATACCAAATAACAGGGTAATAGAAACCTAGTCAAGTATCTCATTCATGTAGTGTGCTTCACTAATACACTGCATTTGATCATCTTAAGAAAAGTGAAAACATGTCTGGTCCTTCTGTCATTATGGAAGACTGTCATCCTGAGAAGACTTTTTCTTCCCCCTCCACACTGCTGACCGGCATCATTCCAACCACCAGGCCTCAGCATGAACTGAATGGCAATTTATGTTCTCATGCCCCGAAATGGCTGTTCTGTGCATGGAGACCTGCTGAGACATGAATGGGAGTCTGGCATCCACTCTGGCAGAGAACTTCAGCCAGTAACCAGTACTTTTTGAGCTCACAGAGCAGGAACAGCAACAGCAGTGTCAGTCATGCACACAAGCCAGAGAGACACTGTGCACTCTGATTAACACCAGAGGAATACAAAATCACTGAAGAGGAAGAATAGTTCCAATCAGAACTGCTTCTATGAAATGTGCCCAATATGTCTGGTGAGCAGCACTATTAAGACTAAATAGTTTTTTTTTTTTAAGCCAGAGTTTTTGGTAGAGAGCACTAGAAACACCCATGGGATTGTCTATTGACAGAAGTGCTTTCATTTTAGAACATCTTAGACCAAAGCTGTAAAGACAGAAGACTTGCCACATGGCCTGACCCAGCTTATCCCATTAGCTGTCCTTGGTGTTTGCCACCATGGGCCTAGCAGTGTACCCTAATCTACACTCCACACTTTAGTCACATTGCATCCCCTTTTGCTTAATGCTCTTTTTACATAACATTCAGTATGTCTCCTCTGGCTCTCTTCACTGTGACAGGCTCCTGTCGTGTTTATCATCACCTTGACAATTCTGAGAAGGCTGGTCAGATAGAATTTCCCCCTGAATTGGGATCTGTGCTCCTTTCTTCAGGGTGACTGTGGGACTGTGTTTTTAGGAGGAAGATCACAGCAGTGAGGCCTTAGCCTCATCCTATCGAACCACGACAGACTGTCCATAGGACATCCTCACTCTCAGTACTGATCTCCACCCCTTGGAGAGGCAGTTTGCTTCTCCCTGTAAAGTTGCTTTTAAATTTTCCTCTTTTCTAGACTACGCGCTTAGAAAGCAGGTCACTAACCAGAGCCCACACTTAAGGTGCCATATTGTATTATTACTTTTGTGTCACTGTGACCACAATACCTGATTTAAAACAACAACAACAACAAAAAATACAGGAGAGCAAAATTTCTTTGGCTCCCAATTTCAGAGGGTTCCCAGCATCATGGTACGTTGGAGAGGCCATGGTACAGCAGAGCAGCTCGCTGCACGGCTGGCCAGGAAGCTGGGAAAGAGGGATGCTAACATGCAGCTGCTGTTCAGTCCTTTCTTCCCCTTTATTCTGTCCAGGCCATCAAAGCTCATGGTCCCTAATGAAGCAGTGCTTAGAGGAGAAGTATTGTTGGATTATGAGGGTTCTGACCTCACGAATGTATTTAGCAGTTTATGGAGTGAAAGCTTAACCGGCTACTATGATGGTAGAAACTTTTGGAGCTGGGGCCTCGTTGGAAGAAGTAGGTGTGCCTACTTCTTTCAAGGTGTGCCCTTGAAAGGTAAATTTTGTTCCTGACCCCTTTTTTCCTTTTTAAAAAGTTTTTGCACCTGGCCACCATGAGGGAAGAAGTTTTGCCTCACTGTGTACTCCCAGCCCTGATGTTCTGTCTTACTACAGGCCCAGTAACAATGGAGCCATGTGACCAGACTGAACCCTCCAAAACTGTGAGCAACAATAAAGTTTTCCTCTTTTAATTGATTATGTCAAGTATTTTGTCACAGTAATGGAAAGCTCACTAAGATGAGGGTAGATGTTTGAACCAGTATCGATGCGTTATTATGAATGGAAGTCCAGACTTTATGGTTGTCCCTAGTCGCTATGCAATGCCCCATTTTTGTCCCAGGATCCCACCCAGGACACCAACTTGCATTTAGTTGTATGCGCTCCTTGAGCTCCTCTTGGCTGTGTTCCTTTCTCAGACTTCCTTAAAATGACCTTGACTGTTTGAGGGGGTACTGGTCAGGCATTCTGAAGAATGTCTCAGTGCTTGTCTGATTCTTTCTCGTGGTTGTCCTGGGACTAGGGCTTGTGGAGAAAGACCACATACTCATCCAGGCATTCTCTACCAACAGGGTTCATCATTGTCACACACTCAGGTATTTTTTTCTCAGTTTCTCACTACGTAGCTTGGACTAGCTTCAATTTACCACATTCCTGCCTTCACCTTCTGAGGTTGGGGTTCCAGGCACATGTCAGCACCTGACTCATCTATGTCCTTTTACGGCTTCATAGCTTATTTCCTTGTTATCACTGAATAGTATTTCTCTGTATAGATGGGGCATAGTTTTTTTACCCTTTGAAGGAAACCTTCATTGCTTCCATGTTTCAGTGATAATAAAGTTGCCATCATAAGTATTTATATATAGGGTTTTGTGTAGACATAAATTTCAAATCAGTTTGGTAAACCTTTTGGAGTTTGATGGCAGGATCATGTGATATTTAGTTCTGTATGAAACTACCAAAGTTGGGCCTGTGAGATAGCTCAGTGGGTAAAGGCACTGGCCACATAAGCCTGATGACCTGAGTTTGATCCCCAGGATCCACATGGTGTCAGAAGAGAACTGGCTCCCACAAGTTGTCCCCTGACCTCCACATATGTGCTATGGCATGCACATGTATGTGTACACACACATAACTGTAATAAAAAATTTAAAGTAACTGCTAGAATCTTCAGAAGAAGCTGTATAATTCTCATTCCCACCAGCATTAAATGAAAACTCCTGCTGTTCCACATCCTCACCAGGATTTAATAAAACAAACTTCAGCTACTAAGAAAGCTGGAGATGGCTCAGTGGGTAAAGGCAAGGGCCACATAAGCCTGATGACCTGAGTCTGAACCCATGAAAAGGTGGAAGGAAAGCACCAATTTTACAATGTTGTCCTCTGACCTCCACATACATGCTCTAGCACATGCCCACAAACACACATCATACACACAGACATAAACACACAGACACACACATACACACACAGATACACATACACACACAATTTTTAAAAATTTAACTACTAGATTGGGATCACATGAGGCCCCTCCTACTTTGCCAGGGCTAGAGCTCTCTGCCCTACAGTAGCAGGCCACCTGAGAGTGCCTGGATCCAGCCTCTGCCTGGTGGGGTCCAGATGTTAGAAGGAAGCCTGAGTGTACCTGACTGGAGCCTGACTTGGGCCTCTGTGGGAGCTCCTGAGTATCTGATCTGAAGCCATCAGTTCCCTCCAATATAAAATCTGAGAGAGCCTGAAACTAGACCAACCAGCTTTACATACCCAATAAGAAAACAATCAAGGTATACCTATAATACAAACAGAAGCAGACTTCAATTCAACAAAGGAAGGCTTGAGTTTCATACCAGGATCACAAACAACAAAAGAAATCCACATGCCAACATCACAACAAAAGAATAATAATATGGAAAACCAAAACACTATGTTCCCACCAAACTCCACCAGTCCTAGAGAAGAGTTCTACAAGGAGAACCCCCTAGAGATAACCCAGGGCACAGAATTTAAAAGAACAATCATAAACACGATCAAGGAATTCAATGAATTTAACACACAAAGAAACCAAAGAACTAAAAGAAGATAGGGATAAACTTCTGACTGAATTCACAAAAGAGATAGAAACATTGAAGAAAACTCAGGCTGAAATGAAGAAGGAAATGAAAAACTCAGTAAGCCAACTTGAAATAACAGGGGAAGCCCCACAGATACAATGAATGAAATGGAAGACAGAATATCAAGACTGGATGATAAAGTTGAAGAATTGGACTGTTGAAGCAAAGATTATGAAAAAGAATTTAAAAACACAGAAATGGAATATGCAGGAAATGTGGGACACCATAAAAAGACCAAATCTACATAGCATAGGTATAGAGGAAGGAGAAGAATTTCAGGTTAACGGTAATTTCAGGTTCCAGATCTTAAACAGGATTGTAGGAGAATTCCCCAAAATTAAGGAAAGACGTGCCCATACAAATGCAAGAAGCACATAGAATACCAAATAGACAGGACCAGAAAGAAACTCCCTACGACATATCATAGTAAAAACACTAAATGTACAGAACAGAGAGAGAATACCGAAAGCGGCAAAAGAAAAACAAGTCACATACAAAGGAAAGCCCATCAGAATCACAGCTGACTTATCAATGCAAACTATGGAAACCAGAAGAGCCTGGACCAAGGTATTTCCAGTTCTACATGACAATATATGCCAGCCCAGAATACTATACCCAGCAAAAATGTCTATTATAGTTGAGGGGGAAAGAAAAATCTTCCATGACACAAATAGGCCCAAAAAATACATGTCCACAAAACCAGCCCTCCAGAGAATACTTGAAGCAATACAAAGAGCTGAAGAAAAGAACGACTATCCCCCAGGAACAACAAAAATAAACTAAATAAATGAACAATTGTGGAAATGCAGAAGTAGATGAAGAATGCAAACAGTAATCAAAATGATGGCAACTAATATACAACTTTCAATAATAACTTTAAACACCAATGGACTGAACTTCCCAATCAAAAGACACAGGCTAGTTAATTGATTAAGAAACAAAATCCATCCTTTTGTTGTCTACAAGAAACCCATCTCACCTTCAAGGACAGGCTAAACAAAAAGATAATACAACACAACAAAACCTCTGCGACACCTTAAAAGCAGTCCCAAGAAGGAAGTTTATAACTCTTAGGTCTACATTAAAAAATCAGAAAGAGCACAAATAAATGACCTAACACTGCAACTCAAGACACTGGAAAGGCAAGAACAAATGAAACCCAAACCCAGGAGAAGAGAAGAAATAACAAAAATCAGAGCAGAAATTAATGAGTAGAAACAAAACAATACAAAGAATCAATGAATCTAAGAGCTGGTTCTTTGAAAAGCTAAACAAATAAAATTGATAGACCCTGAGCCCAGTTAACCAAAAGAAAGAAAGAGTACCTCCAAATCAACAAAATCAGAGATGAAAGGGGAAACATCACAACAGATACCAAAAAGATCCAGAACATTCTAAGGGAATACTTTGAAAACCTGTACTCTATTAAATTTGAAAACCTAAAAGAAATGGATGACTATCTAAAATCATGGGAACCACCAAAGCTAAACCAAGAAGAGATCAACAATTTAAATAGACCTAAAACAGATAAGGAAACTGAAACAAATTGAGTATAAGACCCCCTGACAAAAAAAAAAGCCCAGGCCCAGATGGATTTACAATAGAATTCTTCCAGACATTTAAAGATCTGCAACTAATACTACTTAAATTATTCAAAACGATAGAAACAGAAGGCGAATTCCCAAATTCCTTCTATGAAGCCAGCATCACTCTAATTCCAAAACCAGGTAAAGACACAGCCAAAAAACTATAAATCCTTATCCTTAATGAACATAGATGCAAAAATTCTCAACAAGATACTTGCAAACCACATACAGACACACATCAGAAAGATCATTCATCACAATCAAGTCAGCTTTATTCCAGAGATGCAGGGATGGTTCAATACATGCAAGTCAATAAACTTCATAAATCACATAAATGGACTCAAAGACAAAAATCACGTGGTCATCTCAATAGATGAAGAAAAGGCCTTTGACAAAATTCAGCATGGATTTATGGTCAAAGTCCTAGAGGGAATTGGACTGGAGGGAACATACCTCAACATAATTAAAGCTATATACAACAAACCCACAGCCAACATCATTCTAAATGGAGAAAAACTGGAAGCAGTCCTACTCAAATCAGGAACCAGACAAGGCTGCCCACTATCTCCACTTCTCTTTAACATAGTGCTTGAAACTCTCGCTAGAGCAATAAGACAAAAGCAGGAAATTAAAGGAGTACTAATTGGAAAAGAAGAGGACAAATTATTTTTGCAGATGATACTATACCTAAGAGATGCCAAAAATTCCACCAGAAAACTCCTAGAACTGATCAACACTTTCAGTAAAGTGGCAGGCTACAAAATTAATCTACAAAAATCAGTAGCCCTTCTATATACCAATAACAAGCAATCGGTGAAAGAGTATAGGGAAACCCTCCCAACGTCAAAGATCTCTACAACGAAAATTTTTAATCTCTAAAGAGATTAAGCAAGACACCAGAAGATGGAAGGACCTCCCATGCTCATGGATTGGAAGAATTAATATTGTGATAATAACCATCCTGCCAAAAGCATTATATAGATTTAATGCAATCCCAATCAAAATCCCCATGACATACTTCACAGAATTAGAAAAAAAGTCCTAAAATTCATATGGAACCACAAAAGACCCCAGATAGCCAAAGCAACCCTGAGCACAAAGGACAATGCTGGGGGGATTATTATACCGGATCTCAAACTATACTACAGAGATATAGTCATAAAAACAGTATGGTATTGGCACAAAAATACTCATAGAACAATGGAACATAGTTGAAAACTCAAATATGAGTACACACAATTTCAGCCACCTGATATCTGACAAAGGTGCCAAGAACACTCAATGGAGAAAAGACAGCATCTTCAACAAATGGTGCTGGGAAAACTGGATCTCCACATGTAGAAGCGTGAAACTAGATCCTTATCTTTCACCTTGCACAAAAGTCAACTCCAAATGGATCAAGGACCTCAATGTGAAACTGGAAACTCTGAAACTGTTAGAAGTAAACATTGGCAGTAACTTACAAGATATAGGTGTAGGAAAGAACTTTCTAATTTGGACACCAGTTCCTCAGGAATTAAGGTCAACAATCAACAAGTGGGATCTCATTAAGCTAAAAAGCTTCTGTACAGCAAAAGAGTCAAGAAAGTGAAGAGAAAACTTACAGAGTGGGAAAAAAATCTTCACCAGTGGCACATCTGACAAAGGTTTAACATCCAGAATATATAAAGAACTCAAAAAACCAAGAAGCAAGAAAGCAAATGACCCAATTAAAAGATGGGCTAAAGATCTAAACAGAGAGTTCTCCAAGGAAGAAATAAAGATGGCCAAGAAACATCTTAAGTATTCAACATTGTTAGTAATTCGGGGAATGCAAATTAAAACCACCTTAAGATTTCATTTTACCCCAGTCAGACTGGCTAATATCAAGAGAATAAATGACACCAAATGCTGGCGAGGCTGTGGAGAAAGGGGCACTCTCATTCACTGCTGGTGGGATTGGAAACTCGTGTAGCCCCCGTGGAAAGCAGTGTGGAGAACTCTTAAAAAACTACAAATGAACCTACCATATGACCCAGTTAGACCACTCCTTGGCATACACCCAAAGGACTCATCCTATTGTGGAGACACTTGTACATCCATGTTTGTTGCTGCTCTTTTCACAATAGCTAAGTGATGGAAGCAACCTAAGTGTCCCTCAACTGATGAGTGGATAATGAAAATGTGGTTCATTTATATGATGGCACAATGGAGTTCTATTCAGCAGTAAAAAAAAGATGAAATAATGAAATTTGCAGGTAAATGGATGGATCTAGAAACTGGTATACTAAGTGACTTAACACAGACTCAGAAAAACAAACAATGTATGTTCTCCCTCATTTGTGGATCTTAGCACCAAATCCTTATAAGTGAGTGCATATCCTGATGTAATTGCAGGAACCAGGAAAATGGGAGGGAACCAGGGAGGTAAAGGGAAAGAAAGAACTGAGAGAGAAGAATAGTAGGAGACAATTGTTACTAGGGAGAAATGTGTAAAAAGAGGGGAGTTAAATGGGAGGGGGAGAAGGAAGGCTTTACAAGGAACTATGGGAATAGAGGGGAAGAAGGAGCTCAAGAGAGGTGGGACCATAGCAGGCAGAAATTATCAAGGGAGAAATGGGGAAAATGGGGACACTTTAAATGGGGAGGGTGGGGAGGGAGGATAAGACAGGGAGAGAAAGATGACAGATAAACAGTGCCTAGCTAGTATAAAAAACCAGAGGGAATTGTATTAGTCCAAAAACCTACTGAAAAATTACACATACAGTATCCCTACATGAGTCTGTGAGTATAGCTGAAGACCACATAACAAGAAACAGTGCCGGACAGGAGAAACCTTCCTTTGAGTTGTTGGCCAGGGTAGGCTAAGAGACTCCCAAAGTTACACAGGCTATTTCCACAGTCCTTGGTGGGCTCCCAGAACTTGAAGGTAAGACCCTATTGCTGAAGACAGGACATACTCTGAACACAGGATTTGGAGCAACGGAGCTAGAACTGACCCGGAAGCCACCTCCCCTGAAGGCAGCTCTCATAGCTTTGGAGAGCACTACGCAAGCTGCTAAGGGAGAACATCAATGAACGGTCCAACCCCAGCTTCAAGGCCTAAAAACCACACCAGTGACCAGCACAGCAAATGACATTGGTACAGAGTGGCACTTTTTCTCTTGGGGGTAATCAACAGCTACCTAATTGGACTTACAGTCCACTCAATGAGAGGAACCTCTTGCGTAGTTCTGTAAACCCAGCCAAATACACATAGCTGGAGAGGTCATAGAGAAAACTCCAAGGCTGTCACCTCCCTAGACAAATGTAATTTCTTACTATGTGAAAAATATGCATCCTTAAATTTATAGAAAAGTATCCCAGTCACCACCCATCAAAGAAGCTTCTTTTTCAAGAGACAGAGATAATTATAGAGTTACACCACTGGTCACACACAGAGATTGTCTGTGAATTGTCCAAGGGTAAGTGGCACATGTAGGATGCAACAAGGACCATGGAACATTGGGCAGGGAAGAAGAGAACACGAATGCACCTTTCAGTTCTCATCAAGGAAGCTCTCTCATGCAACAGAGGGTTAGGAATGCAAAAGGTCACAAATGTCAGAACACAGAGAATAAGAATCTGCAGTGTGGGTCCTTGGACAGGACTTCTATATTAAAATTCACCCACTCAGGGCTCAGAGTGGGGGAGAGAGGGCAGAAAGATTGTAAGAGCCAGGGAGGAGGTGCATGACCACACAGAAATAGTCCTACAGGATCCTGGGACTCTTCTCATACGAACCTACAGCAATGGTGTCAGCACGCACAGGACCCACGCAAACTTAGACAAAAACCCAGCACAGAACTATGGAAATGAACAGCAGGCCCCAATCTTAGTCAAAGAATTATCGTCAGCTGATTACTGCTGAGTGAGGAAGAGCTGATCTTCTTTTATATATATATAATTTTTATTTTATGTGTATGAGTGTTATGCCTGCATGTAGGTAAGTGCACCCATGTCATGCAATGCCCACGGAGAACAGAAGAAGCTGTTGGGTCCCCTAGAACTGGAGTTACAGACAGGTGTTAACTGCTATGTGGGTGCTGGGAATCAAACCCGGGTCGTCTGCAAAAACAGTGTTCAGCCAGGCATGGTGGTGCACGCCTTTAGTCCCAGCACTCGGGAGGCAGAGGCAGGCGAATCTCTGTGAGTTCAAGGCCAGCCTAGTCTACATAGCAAGTTCCAGGACAGCTGGGGCTACAAAGAGACATTGTCTCAAAAAGGCAAAAACAAAACAAATAAACAAACAAAACCCCCCAAAAAACTCAGTGTTCTTAATCACTGAGCCATTTCTCCAGCCCCAGAGCTGATCTTCTGAAAGGGAGGGACTCTAGATAGGCTGACTAAACCGTGGTGGATGAACTTGCATGAGGGACATGTCAAGACACTAACTTTACATGATAGGCCTTAACACGAATGTATGAACTCTGGGCGGGGGGAGTTATGGAAGGTGCCAAAGGGGAAGGGGGTATAAAGATGATTTTCTGTATGAAATTAACAAAAATTCAATAAAATTAAAAAAAACTTTTTAAATTATTTTTATTTTATGTGTATGCATATATTGCCTGCATGTAGGTAAGTGCATCTGTGTCGTGCAATGCCCACAGAGGTCAGAAGAGGCTGTCAGATGCCCTGGGACTGGAGTTATGGACAGTTGTTAGCTGCCATGTGGGTGCTGGGATTCAAACCCAGGTCTTCTGAAAGAACAACCAGTGTTCTTAACTGCTGATCCATCTCTCCAGCCCCCAATAAATTTTATGTGTATGAGTGTATTGCCTGGATGCATGTGAGTGCACCCGTGTCGTACAATGCCACGGAGGTCAGAAGAAGGCTTTGGATTCCCCTGAAACTGGAGTTTAAGGATGGTTCATAGCCACCATGTGGGTGCTGGGAATTGAACCCGGGTCCTCCGCAAGAGCAGCCAGTGCTCTTAACCAGAGCCATCTCTCCAGCCGCCCCCCCCAAATCAATAAAATTTTTTTTAAAATTCAGCTACTAGGGTTAGGGAGATGGTTCAAAACACTTGCTGTGCAATCATAAGGACCAGAGTTCAAATCCCCATAAAGACTTGGTGCACACAGTGGCCCATTTGTAATTCCAGCCTTAGAAGGCTGAGGGGATTCCCAGAGCATGCTGACTTGCAAGGCTAGCATCATCAGTGAGCTCTGGGCTTGACTGAGAGACCCTACCTTACAGAGTAAGGTAGAATAAAGGATTCCTAATATCAACCTCGTGCTTCTACATGCATCCCTCCTACAAACATCCATGCACACCACACAACACATATGTTAAAAGAAGAAAAAGGAAAGAAATCCAGCTGCTCTAGTGGCATGCGTGGCCCCTCACTGTCTCAATGTCCCCTCCTTTGAGTCGCAGCACTTCCCCCTTCCTTAGGAAGAAGCTTCTCCAGCTCCCACCAGGCAGTCAGGTTCTGTCATGATGTTCTGGAAGCATCCTCCACATCTCAGTCCAAACACTGGTCACAGCAATATGTACCCAGTGTTCTGGACCATTCTTCCATCTCTGCCTAACACACAGAAAGTCCTGATAAATGTGTGTCCATTGAGTAAGCAAGGCCTGGGGGTTTTCCAAATACATTGGTGACCAACATTTTAATCCAAACTTGAATCAGTAACATATAAATGACCACTTGTGACTTATCTTCTTATTTCTGCTTATCCCTTTCACAGGCATCTGTCCCACTACACATACTGCCTGGGGAGGGGCAGCAGTACACAGTGACCTCAGACACAAACCTGGTCTTCTGGGAATTGTCATCCGTCATGATGTGTTGTGTACATGTCAGTCATATAACATAGGCTCGAATGAACAACACTGAGTCATAGGAAATCCTCCATAGGTGCACTGAGGGCAGGGGAGAGTACTTCAAGTCCCTGAGGGGTGGAGCTGAGGAAACAGATATGGGATAGTTCAGGAAAGAAGGAGACAGGAGATGCTGTAGAACCACATTTCTTTTGTGCCCTGTGGTGCCCTGGGCAGGCCTTTATGGAGCTCTTCATGGCTGACGCCCTTCCTGTTGCTTTGTGGTAGTCTGCTTATGTACACAGTGTTGTGTTCACAGATGTGTGTATGAAGTACCGTGGAGCTCCTGTATGAGTTCCTGGAACGACAGCAGCACACCAGGACACAAGAGGAAGCATGGTAATCGCAGGCCCACACAGCACCTAATTCAGACGTCACTACAGCAAGTGGATGCTGTCAGAGACCGAAACCAGATATCAATACGTATGAAGGACTTCTTTATGAAGACAAAGAAGGGAAAGGGGGGGGGTAACTGCTTGCAGATACCACATGGGTCAGTGAGGAGCTAGCCATCCAGGCAACACTTGATAGTAATACCAGAGCATTTCCAAGTGGGTGGGCCTTCGAATCAGTGTGTTAGTCACATGTTACTTTTGTTCCATCATCTCACCCCCTCATGTTGAACAAAAGTGAAATTTAAATCCCCAGGTCCAACCCATGTCCTCTGTAGTGAGCCCACACATGAGTCTCTACCTCAAATACTTAGGGCCAAACAGTGTGAGCTTGAGAGGAAAGGATGTCTGAAAAACTCCCAATTTATGGAAACCATGGAAAGCAAACTGATGGTTTTCTTAGTTATATTCTCCTCTAGAGGCTGAAGCTTTCTGCTGTTAATGTGAATGTTAAAGTGCATAAAAGCCATCTCCAGTCCCATGTAAACAACCTCTGCCAGATTCTCCAGTGCCACATGTATGGCTTCCATCACTGCTCTGGGCAGCCCATGGCAGCTGGGGGAAGAACCAGGGTGGGAAGTGGAACTTCCAGCATTTGTTTTCTTGGTGAACTTTGGTGCATGTAAAGAAGGAAAAAGAGAGAGAACTAATTTAGAGAAGTCCAATGTTATGAGCCTTTACTTCAGACAGAGGCAAGGCAAAGGACTGAGGTGAGGTTTTGCTCTCACATGAAGCATTAAAATGTCAGTAGTGATAAATGAAATGCCAGGTGAAGGAAGTGCACCCTGAGCCCGGGACCCCCTGTCTTTCTATTTGGGTGCTGTGTGGCCCAGAGCTCTGACTACAGGCACCAGGTCTCAGGTGGAGGTGGGGCACAGACACTGCAGGGACAGCCTCATTTCACACTATCTACAATGTCCCTGTGGCTCAAAATAATGCTCAAAGGCAGCAGTACTCAAGGATCACAGCCAGTTGAAGGCATGGTGGTTGTCCTGGTTCTCCTTAACCCTGTTGTGTGATGTAGCAGCTCTACTGAGACTCTGGAAAACAGCTGAGTAAGCCACATTTAACCAGGAGGCACAAGCCTTTGAAGGAGCAGCCCCCCACCCTGTCCTTAGCACTTGCTGCACTCCTAGCACACAGGAGCAATCTACAGGTGGCGGTGATTGGATGAAATGAAAAATAATTTTTATAGTAGTCCAGCAAAGAAGGTACTGTTCTAACGACTGTGGATGAGAAAACTGAGGCTTCTGACAGTTAAACGACTTGCTAGTATTGAGCTAGGGTAAGAACTCATGTCTACTTAAACTAAGGTTCTGTCCCCTCTGGAGTTCTGTCAGGCAGTACAGATATTTGCTGATTTTTTCCCCTAAGATAACAAAGGGGAAAAACAAGTAAAAAGTACAGAAACAGAAAAGAGCACAGACAGCGGAGCAGGCAGCAAACCAACGTGGTCTTGGTGCTGGGCTGCTGACGGCCCTGCTCTTGAGCCGACCCACTCCTGACCTGGTTTTACATGTTAACATTTTTTTTTGGTCTTTTTGAGACAGGGTCTCCCTGTCGTCTCAGCTGGCCTGGAACTTGCTATGTAGACCAGGCTGGCCTCGAATTTACGGAGATCTGCCTGCCTCTGTCTTCCAAGTGTTGGGATTAAAGTGCTCTGCCTGTAAGTTTACAATTTTGTGTTGGGCTGCATTCACTTATCCATGACCACACATAGTCTACAGACCATGGACTGGACATGCCTAGATACTGTATGTTTCTGATACAAACAGCATATCTATAGCCCACAGGAAAGTAAGGCTTTTCCTCTGGAGGTGCCAGCTATGCACTGAGGGAAATCTGTAAGAATCTTCATCAAGGAGACAGAAGGACAGCTCAGAGGTTAAGAGCACTTGCTGCCCTTACAGAAGAACAGTGCCCACACTGGGAGGCTCATAACTGTCTGTAATCTCATTTCCAGGGGATCTGACTCCCTCTTCTGGCTTCTGTGGATATTGCTCATACATGATGCATATATA
>NW_008345700.1:1271658-1282960 GCF_000622305.1 Nannospalax galili
AGGATTAAAACATTCATTCACAGAAAATAAAATGGAATAAATAAAAAGAATCCTCATCAAATAACAACAGGAATTCATGCTGTCTCGGAAGACAGCATAACTGATTTCCTATTAAAACTACTAAGATAAGGGATAAATGACCCTTTTTCCTTTTTCAGATACATTCAAAGGGATATTGGTTAAGTTAAACTCAACTTTTCGGAGTAGGTGTTAATTTTACAACTCTTGGTCAGGTGTGGTGGCATATGTCTTTAATCCTAGCACTCAGGAGGCAGAGGTAGCTAGATCTCTGGGAGTCTGAGGCCAGCCTGGTCTATATAGGGAGTTTCTGGCCAGCCATGACTACACAGTGAGACCGTGTTTCAATTGGTAGAAAAAAATTAATCTTGCTGCCCATGGAGGGTTCTGGCTGTCTGGGGCCATGCAGCAGTCTCTTCCTCTTCGTTAGAAAATGACCTCTGATTGTTGCTGAATGCCCTGCCACTCCCGCCACACACACTTTTAAGCCAGCCAGCAGACTCCATTGCTGTCTGCTGAGGGCATCTGATAAAGGCCCTTCCTTGTACTTTCACAGAAGCTTCAGAGAACCATCTTTCCTTCACACTAGAGAGAAACTGAGCAAGATCTCTAAGATCTGCTAGGACTATGTAGATAGTGGCAATAGGTACCGGGCAAAGGAGACAGAGAAGCTGGACCTGACCCTATGACTTAGGCCACCAGTCTAAACTTGTGTGAAGTTTCTCACACAGGTAGACTGAGAAATATCTTTAACTGCTCAGATCAATTTGAGTCTAGTTTTGTGTTAACCCAGCTAAAGGAATACATAAATCATCAGTATTTTAAACTCAGATTACGGCTTTGGGGAAGAGCACATGGTCAGTGTGGCTCATCTGTCCTCCCCTGTCCCCATCATTCCCCCTCCATTTGTGCTTCTCCTTCCCAAAGTGGCATCTGTGGTGGTGATGTGGTGCCCTTATGATCCCATGATAGCAGCAAGGGTGGTCCATGCCAGCAGGAAGCAGGACCTTCCTGAACTTGTTGGCTCTGCTGCCTTCTGCCTGGGCTCCCTATCCTGTCTGCTTCTGTGGGTGAAATGTCTGCAACAAGACTGCAGTCTGTGAGATCACTGTAGCCAAGGTCTGATGTCTCTCTTCTACCATACTGGCTCTGGATTTGGCTGTAGTGACACCACTGCGTTCTGAAACTCTGTGCCCTATGAACCTGGCCTTAGACTGTCCTTGTCACAGCTCTCCAAGGTGCAGACAGAAATGGGCAGATGTGGGGGCCTTCATTTCCATACCAGAGGCATACAGGACCCATCAGCTCTTACTTTCCTAGAGCCTTGGCAGAACAATTTCAGGCCCCACTTGTAAAATATATGCTATGTGTTGGCTTGGTTCTGCTGGAATGACTGCCTCCTCTAAGCTTAGGGGCTGGGAGACAGAGCCCCAGGCCCCAGGAGCAGCACCCATGGAGGGCCGTCTGCTTCCTCTGGCTGTTCCCTTAACCCTGGTTTATAGCCCAGAGGGTAGAGCTAGGGCCGTTTCAGAGCACACTCTTCTTCCCAGCCTGCCAAGCTCAGCTCCACTGTCCTCTCTTGACACCTTAGCAGTCAAAAGTATCCTCTCCAGCACTTAGGAGGTTGAGGCAGGAGGATCTCTGCAAGATAGAAGCATAGTGAGTCCCAGGCAGTTTGGGCTACAGAGAGATTCTGTTTCAAAAAAAAAAAGCTCAAGAGAAGGGGGTAGTAGGAGATAGGCATTATCAAGGGGGAAATGGGGAAAATAGGGGTACTTAACTGAGGAGGGAGGACTATACAAGCAGAGAGAGAGGAAAGAGGTAAATAATACTTAGGTGGTATGAAAACCCAAAGGGAAATGTATTTAATAAGCCTACTGAAAGAATATACATAAGATAGATGTGAGTGCATGTATATCGCTGAAGGCTATGTAACAAAAATCACAGTGCCAAGTAAAGGAAACCTCTCTTCAAGTTGTTGGTCAGGGTAGGCCAAGAGACTCCCAAATTAACACAGGCTATTGCCACAGCCCTTGATTGTCTCCCAGAACTTGAATGTAGGACTGTATTGCTAAAGATATGACATGCTTCAGACATGGCTTGGAGCAACTGAGCTGGAACTGAACTGGAAGCCTCCTCCCTGAAGACCATCTCTCATAATATCAGAAAATACTATGCAAGCTACCAGGGAGGAAAAAACAATCAATGGTCCTATCTACTTGTAAAGCCTACCAACCACAACAACTGGCCTAGCAAATTATCTCTTGTGGTGCAGTAACAGTACTTTTATCTTGGGAGTAATCAACAGCTGTCTAATTGGACGTAAAACCTGCTCAATAAGAGGGAAACCATGTGTGGCACTGTGGGATGTAAACCTAGTCAAGTACACATGGCTAAAGATGTCATAGACCCTAGAGAAAAACCTACTTCTGTCACCTCCCTAGACCAACATAATTTCTTACTATATTCTAAATACATATCCTTATATTTGCAGACAAGCATACCTCTTACCACTCATCAAAGAAGCCTCTTGTAACAGATGGAGACTAGTAAAAAGTTCCACAACTTATCAAATGCAGACAATAAGTGACTGTGAGGTGCCCAGCCCTAAGTGACACATCTATAATGCAACCTCTACACCTAAAGTGCAGGGCACATCAAGGAAAAGGGGGCAGAAAGAATGTAAGAGCAAAAGAGGGACGAGACACCTGCTGCTAGTTAATGCACTGTAGACATGGTAGGAAGCTGCACCCATGGAAGCTCCACAGTGTGGTAGTCTAACAAGATCTGTAGAAAGACAAAACCAGTTGACACGATGAGGTAGATGGAGAAATTTTATGGGGTCCCATCTTACGAAGAAGAGCTCCAGGCAATCAAAGGATGCTGAAGGAAGGAGAATCATTTTCTCCAGGGACTAGCTCCCTGAGAGGTTATCTGATCCTAAGTGGAGAGCCTTAAACATAGGTATACACGAGCACCACTAAATGCACTCAGAGCATTATAAACTTTCAGCCACTGAAACATGACTTTGGTCTACTTGTTTACCAGGCCACTGATATTTTTCTCATAAGCATATTTTCCAAATGGATACATGCAGTTTTATAGTCAATTCTACTATTTTTGACCTTTTTATGATGTTTTATATTAGTTACTCTAGTGGGGAAAAATCACTACTGATTTTTCTATTTCTTATACACTACTGACTCAATTCTGGCTATTTAATAAAGTTCTGTACTCCATAAAAACTACAAAGTAAAAGCTTTCAGATCTCTAGAGTCTGATGCTCCTCCTCTTTTCTCTCCCTCCTCCTCCTCCTCCTCCTCCTTCCGTTCCCCTTCCTCCTCCTCTTTCTCCTTCTCTTTCTCCTCCTCCTCTTCCTTCTCCTCCTCTTTCTTCTCTTCCTCTCCTCCTCCTCCTCCTCCTCCTTCTCCTCCTCCTCCTCCTTCGTCTTTTTAAGACAGGGTCTCCCTGTAGTTCCAGCTGGTGGTCTGGAACTCACCATGGAGGATCTCCCAGAGATCTGTCTCCCAAGCACTAGGATTAAAGCAAGCGCCGCCATACTCAGCCTTGACATTCTTCTTTCTGCTGTGCTCTTTCTTGAGTTCCAATTGGGAGCCAGAGCTGAGCAGGACGTTTTATTCTCAGCTGTCCCCTCTCTGTAAGGAGACGGAGGCCTTAGCCCAGTGCTTGGCAGTCTCTCAATAGTAAGAGGGGCAGGAATGAATAAATATCAGATGGTATTTCAAAACCATCTTTGTGCTAGGAAGTACTTTATTCAGTTAAACCTGCTGACAAGGAGACTTCTGCTTCCAGGAAAGCGGTGTGAATGTATTTTCTCCACTCCTGCCATTAGGCACATTTAGCCCTATGTACTAAGCACATAGCAATGATAAAGGAAACTGAAAACTGGACAGAAGAATATTGGCCAGGGATACAAGATCCGTAAAATTAGACAGCGTCACAGTTCTTCTTGCCTAACATCTCAGACTCCATGCCAGAGAAGCCAATGGCCACAGAAAAAACTTCTCCAACAAAAGCCAGAAACTTTTAGACAACCAGCATGCTACCCTGTCAAACACCCCAGAAAAGACTGCGGCCAAGTCTAGTAAGAATTCCCCTAGCCAAGGTCCTCTTAGTAATTTGCTCTGCACTGACCCCTAACCCTCCCATGTGCTCTAATCTCTCCTGTGTCTGTAGTTGAGTTTAGTCTCTCCTCCCTACTGCAATAGTCTTGAGTAAAGACTTTCCGATCTGTTTAAGTCTGTCTGATATATTTTTTCTTTGACAAAATATAACTTACCAAACTGTGTGGGACAGGACATAGCTACAGCAGCTCTGTGAGGGAAGCTCATAGCACGGAAACTTCATGCACAGAGTAGAGAAAGCCTTAAGTAACAATTTAAGCTCTCACCTTAAGAAACTAGAAGAAGAAAAGCAACACAAATGCAAATCCAGCGGGAGAGCGGAGACAGAACAGGCACTACGGCTGGGACAGAGGATTCAGTGAAGCAAATAGCTGGTTATCTGAGAAGACCACAGGACCAGCGACACTCCCCGCTAGATAGACAAAGAGAGAAGAGAGAAGAGATAGAAGACCAACATCAAGGATTAACTGGTGCACATCACTGCAGACACCAAAGTCACAGAAAGACTAGAGACCACCATGAGCAGCCTCAAGGACTTCACAGCCTGGACAAAGATGCGCAGTACAACATGGACAATGTGAAAAGCTCTGCAACAGTTAAGGGTATTGCTTTTGGCCCAGGTATTTTCATCAGAGGATTCCACCAAATGTTTAGAGAATTAAAATTCCACACAATATTGCCCAAAACACATAAGAGGAAAGGACACTTCCCAATTCATTTTATAACACTAGTTTTACCCTGAAGCCAAAATACAGATCAGTAGCCTTCATGCATACAAAAATATTAATGTATAGAATTCAACCATACATTTAAGAACACATGATTTGACAATTGCCATCATCAGCACTTAGAAAAATGGAGATGCAATCTCACATAAAAACCTGTACATTGATCCACAGATATTTATTTATTTATTATTTATTTATGTCTTTTTGAGACAGGGTCTCCCTGTAGTCCCAGCTGTCCTGGAGCTCACTATGTAGACCAGGCTGGACTTGAACTCACAGAGATCCTCCCACCTCTGCCTCCCAAGTGCTGGGATAAAAGGCGTGTACCACCACACCTGGTGATCCACAGATTTATTTATGATAGATGAAAACTGGAAAGCATCCAGAAGTCCTTCAAAATGAAATTGTCACTTATGTAGAAATTTCAAGTGGTGATAAAGTGCCCGCAGAATCATAATATTGTTTTCAAAACATTAAGTATTTTAACTATTTTGTTTTGAAAAAACATTTTTTTCTTAAAATTGTAAAAGGGTCTTCCATAAAACACATTAACTGTCAAAAATATCCTAAAGACTTAACTAGAATTCATTCAGTATATCCATCAAAATCCACATGTGACTATAGCAGAAAATGCTAGACCTCCATGCACACAACCTCCAGCAGCCAATGCCAACATGCAAGTGCTGGAGGAGATCTCTTTATTTAGTGCATATGAGTTTTAAGAGCTAATGTAAAATGTTCCCCATCATGACATGTCAGCAGTATTTAGTACTTGAATAGCAAGACTCAAGTTCCCAATTCTACTCTTTCCTTCAATGCATTTGTGAGCACAAGTGACAGATGCTGTGAGAGTGAAGGTGGTAAGTGGGAAGGAATGAGTGTGCTGGGTCAGGGCTGCATGGAGGAGGCTCAGATGTCCATCTCCAATGGGGCCACTCAAAGTGAGAGTCAGAGGAGACCAAGGACACAGAACTGAAAGCCTAGGCTGTGTTTCCAACATTCATGTATGACAGCTGCTGTATGCCTTTTCAATTTTATTTTTATATTTTATTTCATTATTTCACTTGGAGAGGGGATCTCCCTCTGGTCTGAAGCTCCCTAAGTAGGCTAGACTGTCTGGTCAGTGACCCCCTCCTGTTTCTTCCTCCTCCATGCTGGGATTACAAGTGTATACCACCACATCCAGCCTTTTTAACAAGGGTTCTGGGAACAGAACTCAGATCCTTTGTGCTTGTTTACCTGCTGAGCTATCTCTCCAACCCCTCAACATTGTTTTTAAAATATTTTATTTATTATTTTTATTTTATGTGTATGCATGTATTGCCTGCATGTAGGTAAGTGCACCTGTGTCGTGCAATGCCCAAGAAGGACCGAAGAGGCTGTCGGAGCCACTGGGACTGGAGTTACAGACAGTTGTTAGCTGCCATATGGGTGCTAGGATTTGAACCCAGGTCTTCTGCAAGACTAGTCAGTGTTCTTAACCACTGAGCCATCTCTCCAGCCCCCATCCTTGACATTGTTTTAACAGTGAAAACCTGGACATAATCTACTGTGTTTCTACAATGATATATTGTATTGCCACTGAGATGCATGGACTAGAACTGCTTCTGTCAGCACAGATACATCTCAAAAACAGTAAGAGAAAACAGTAAGTGGTATAAGAGTATTATACACTAGTGTTCATGTAAAATTTAAAGTAGCAAACAACAAATGCTTTAAGCTGGGTGTGGTGGTGCATGCCTTTAATCCCGGCACTTGGGAGCAGAGGCAGGCAGATCTCTGTGAGTTCAAGGCCACCCTGGTCTACATAGTGAGTTCTGGGACAGCTGGGGCTACAGAGAGACCCTGTCTCAAAAAGACAAAAAAATAAAATAAAATAGAAAATAAAGTAGCATGTTGGGGGACCCTGCTGCTAAGGCTGCAGTGCACCATGTCCGGATAGCTCTAAGGAGCTCGGTGCTAAATGGAGGACTCCCTTTCTCAGCAGGGGCTTCCTGCTCTCTGCCTGACCTTATCTGGAAAGTGCCTCCAAGCAAGGATTGTCTGGCCTTATTTGGAACATGACCTTTGGCATAGTTACCTGCAATAAAACTGCCCCTGGGTTTTTTCTATATGATAATTAGGCATTGCCCTATAGTCGGATGATAGGATCCCCCTACCACATGTAAATAAAGCATAGTATGAGCACCGATCATGTAAAACTTTGGCTGCTGCCTCCACCTATATTTTTCCCTAACCCCCACTGAATAAACGAGCTGTATCACTGAAACTGACTCCGGGAAGTTCTTTTCCATCGTGCTCACTGGCCATCCTGACCCTGTTCGTCACTTCTGTTCCCTTTGTTCTCGTGGGTCAGTGGCCAATGGCCCATGTGGGGAGGGAGAGACCCACAATAGCAAACAACAAATGCCTCTCCTACTATTTAAGGACATATACACATGATGATAAACACTGCATTTGGATAGAAGAACATCAATTTGGAAAGAAGAGATCTCAGACAGGATAAACAGGGATTTTGGAGCAGCCCAGTGGCATTAAAGCTTAATGAGAATAAGTGACACAGACCTTAACTATAGAAGGCTCCACTCCCTGCTTATAGGAAAAAGGGGGGACCAAGTAGACTGGGGTAGAGGCATCAAACAAGGCTTCCCAAGTGGAAATCAAAATCATAAGAGTCTGGGAAGGAGGCTGGGCTGGAGGGTGTGTTGAGGGATTCAGGGCAGACAAAGGACGAGCAGTGGCTTGAATGCCTGGTAACATATGAGGGCTCAAGGAACTATGAGCCATGTCAGAGCAGGATGGGCATCGACCCAGCCAGGCACTGAAAAGCTGGTACAAACAGGCTAGGGAGGCACAGAACACAGCAAAGTAAAGAAAGCTAAGGAGAAAGGGCCTCACAAAGAAATCAAAGAAAAAAGCTAGATAACACTGGGATTTGAACATTTCCAATTAATATAGTGGCAACCTTAAAAACTAAAAGAAAAATGAGAGCTCTGGGCATAAAGAAAAGCGTGATGTGAAAGGTCAGATATTCTGAATTTCATAATGTTGATCAATTCTGAGCCAGCGTCACGAGTGGCTCTGCAGTGAAATAAGGACGCGGGGCAGAACTGGCCCCGCTGATGTGGAAACACTAGAAGGGACATCTAAGCCCACGTGTGATAAGAGGTATTGGATGGAGTAATGTGGCTGCTGGCAAGAGCAGAGAGAGCAAAGGTCCTCAGTCTGCCTGTGAGAAGGCCTTTGTGAAAAATGGGGTGCGTTCACACAGGACTCACAAAGCAAGGACCGAAAAGCGTGAACCCTGAGGTCTGAGTTGAAGGAAGAGAAGAATGATTTTATGTGTATGAGTGTTCTTCCTGAATGTATGTAGGTGCACCTGTGCAAAGGTCAGAAGAGGGCATTGGATCCCCTTGGAACTGGAGTTACAGATGGTTGTTAGCCACCATGTGGGTGCTGGGAATCAAATACAGATCCTCTGCAAGAGCAGTCAGTGTTCTTAACTGCTGAGCCATCTCTCCAGTGTGGAGGAGAAGAATTTAAACAGAAAGTAAAAACCTCCTGACCAATTCATGCTTCAGGTACAGGTCATGGTAGGTTAGTGTGGGGAAGAGATGCAGCCATGTTAACACATTATAATCCTAGCAATGATCCCAAGCCAGAGAAACTTGGGAGCAGGAACCATGACATAAACCACTGATGCCTACACAACCATGTGTGGAGAAGCAGGCAGAATTTGTGATCCAGCAAGGCAAAGACAAGTGGCCAAGCTTTGAGGAAGCCCATGCCCTGTGCATGTGAGCAGAGAGCACAAGGAGAACTAAGGGCAGCAGACTGAGACTCCGACAAAGCCGAGTGATCAATGAGCCATTTCACTGAAGGAGAACACATGGCAGAGCTTCAGATGGATTGATATTTACTACAAGAAAGTTTCTACTCCCACTTGGGATGTATACAGCTGCTCTGTATACAGCTGCTCCCAACCTAACAATGGTGAAGACATTTGAGCCCTTTGAACAGGTAACTACTCAGCAGAGGGCTGATCCCTGTATGCATTTGAAGAAATTACCATGACCTGGAGAAAGTCATGGTAGGACTGAGGAGCAGGGTTCAATGCTCATACAGAGCCAGGAACTGCACCTCCTCCAAGCAGCCACTCTTGAAAAGCTCAGAGTTCAGTAGACAATTGGCAGGATTCTCAGGAAAGTCTTTCTGCAAGAGTGAGGAATAGTTAGCTTTACTTAGAACACTTCTTTGGACTTAACAGGAAACTCATAAAAGCAAGACCAAAAAGGAATAAACTATTCCTAATAACTCATCCTAGAAAAAGAGCAGCTCAGAAAAGACCCATTACCCACCATGTCCACCACCCTCTGAAACTGTGAGCCAGAACAAATCTTTTCTTTTTTACATTGTTTATTTAGGCATTTTGTTACACAGCTAACACACTGCCCAAACTGAAACAGAAAGCAAATTCAAGGAAAAGGCAAAAAATGAGACTTTGTGAATTGTGGGACAGAGTCAAGTGGCCTAATATGGGAGAGGAGAAAAAAAACAGATCAGTAAAAGTCTAAAAATTCTCAGCTGTGAAACTGAAATGATGAAACTCACAGAAAAATGGGTAGAAGTGGAAAATACTATACTAAATAAGGCAACCCAGGCCCAGAAAGACACTTGCTGCGAGTTCTCTCTCAAATACAGATCCTAGCTTTAAATTTTTAGATTTGTGTTTAAGTGGAGTGTCTGTAGAAGTCAGGAAGATAAAAAGGCCCATGATGTGGGGGAAGGAAAGAGCTTGTAAGGGGAAAACAGGATAGAACACATGAAAACAGATGGGGAAATACTGGAAGGTAAAGATTTAAGTGGGGATGAGGTGAGGAATAGGGGAGGGGTTGAGGACATATGAAAGGCTTTAGGGAAACCCACTACTGTGTAAACTAATTTAAATATATAGTTGTATAAAAAGAGTTTGATTCTGGCCCAGGCATTACTACTCCTTTCTGGTGAATAGCTTTGGAACTAGATTTCTAGATTTCATGATAAAAATGGGTTTTATCTATTTCTCAATTTTGGTCTACTCTTAATAATTTTAGGGTTACCTCTTTAGAAGGGGCCTATTACAGGAAAGAATGGAATCTACCTCTAGGTGGAGACATGCCATTGTCTCTTCCTTTAAGAGTAATCCAGTTGGGAAGATCAACCACCTTAGGAAGGTGTGTTTATCTTAAACCATGGTAAGGAGACAGGAGGAACAACTGGCCCTTTAATGAGATCATGTAGTACTGTTGTCAGAATTCCTGCCTTAGCACAGGTGCTCCAGACCTGCCATGAGGTTCTGCTGGGCTACCTGCCTTTCCGAGTTAGTAACTGTTCCTTTTTCTCCTCTTTGGCTCTCTCTTTTGGATGTTGGCCAGTGCCTAAGCAACCTCTTTCTCACTTTGGGCTTTCTTTCCTTACTCTAAAGCTCTGCTCCCAGCACATGGCTGTTTGTCCACCACGTGGCTGAGCTCTGTGCCTGTTCACTCGAGTGGCAGGGTTTTTTCCTTCTCTTCTCCATGCTCCTCCTCTGGGCAGCTGCTGGGATTGAAACTTTGTCTGTAATGTGCTTATTTTCTCTTTTTAAAAAAATTTTATGTGTATGAGTGTATTGCCTGCATGTAGGTAAGTGCATCCGAGTCACGCAATGCCCACTGAGGACAGAAGAGGCCGTCAGATCCTTGGAACTGGAGTTATGGACAGTTGTTAGCTGCCATGTGGGTGCTGGGACTCAAACCCAGGTCCTCTGCAAAAACAACCAGTGTTCTTAATTGCTGAGCCATCTCTCCAGCCCCATGTGTGTTTATTTTCTTTTAAACTTGAATAAAATTGTCTTTGAGCTCCAATTTTTTTAAACAAAGGAGTTTGAGTGCACGTCCCTCTGCTTTCCTGGGCCTGCACGACCCACAGTCCACTCCCCGACCTGCAGGCCTCTCTCCAGTACAAACCCAGCTCCTCAGTGCAGTCCCCAGGAGCCCTTGGGGCTACTTCACACCCCCACCTTCCTTTGCATCTCTGAGTGGCACAGCCACCAGATAGATGCCCAGCATCTTTCCTGGGCCCGGCTCCCAGGCCAATCCAACCCCCAAATTCCTGAGGCCAAAATCATTCCTGGAGGGATCCAGACCTTAGGAGAAAGCCTGACAGCATCTGATCCTCATCTGACTTGAGCCTCTGTGGGAACTCCTGAAGACAAAAGCAATCTGGCAACTCCAATATAAAAACAAAAAAGAGAACTGGAAGCTTAGAGGAACCAGCTTTTTATGCCCAAACAGTAAACCACAAAGACACATAAAGTTCACAAAAAGAAGCAGACCTAAACTTGAAGGTTTGAGTCTCACACAAGAATCAGAAACTACAAAAGAAATTCACATG
>NW_008345700.1:1283652-1284247 GCF_000622305.1 Nannospalax galili
CCAGAATACTCTATCCAGCCAAACTGTCTATTATAGTTGAAGGGGAAAGAAAAATTTTCCATGGCATAAAGAGGCTGTAGGAATTCATGTCCACAAAACCAGCCTTTCAAAGAGTTCTGGAAGCAATACAAAGAGCTGAAGAAAGGAACGACTATACCCAAGGGGTTGCAGAAAGAAATTCAATGAAGGTATAACTGTGGAAAAGTACAGCTGCATCATGAATGTAAATAGAAATAAAAGTGAGAGGATTCAATACTCACCTTTCATTAATAACTTTAAATATTAATGGACTGAACTCCCCCATCAAAAGACACACACTAGGTGAATGGGTTAATAAAAACCAAAACCAATCTTTTTGTTGTCTGAAAGAAAGTCATCTTACTTTCAAGGACAGACTCTATCTTAAAGTGAAAGGATGGAAAAAATATACCAAGCAAATGATACTAAGAAAAAAGCAGGCACAGCAATTCTAATATCTGACAAAATAGACTTTAAACTAAAACTAATCAGAAGAGCCAAAGAGGGCCACTTCATTCTGATCAAAGGAACAATTGACCAAGAAGATACTACAATCATGAACATATATTCACCAAAC
>NW_008345700.1:1285767-1286588 GCF_000622305.1 Nannospalax galili
GTCTAGCTAGTTTTAAAAACCAGAGAGAACCATATTATTCCTACAACCTACTGACAAATTATACATAGTAGATCAAGAAATATATGTCTAGATAAGGTTTATCTGAGAAAACTGATCTTTGCTTAAGATTTACCTACATGACACACAGTAATTAAAAATACCAGACTGGTAGAACTAACCTTCTTGGGTGTTTAAGACATACTTTGAGGTCATAATAATTCGGTCAGAGGGATATAAAGGACACTTTTTGATCCTTGCCCTCCTAGGTCGACCAGTTCCAGCATCTCTCAAAATGTCCTGTAATGGTGGTGGGTCACCTGTCCTCTTGATCAAGGAGGCCAAGGAGACCCCATCAGATGAACTTGAACCAGTGTCCAGTCTACAAAGAGGAGGGTCAACACAGAAGAATCATTTCCTCCATGCTTCCAAGCGAAGCCAACCATTGTTGAGCAGGACCTTTGACTTATCTTCACATAGGCAGAACTGGTAAAAGAACCATGTGACCCCTGAGGAACAGATCCTGTAATGAACTTAAGAGTAAAAATAAATCGGTTTATCTAGACCAATTATGTGGCCTTAAACACCCAAAAGGATAGTATAACCAAAGATTAAAGAGGCCAATACAATTTCATAAGAGTCCATATGTATAGCTAAAAGCTACATCACAAGCAACAATGATAGACTGGCAATACTGACTTTTGAGTTGTTGGCCAGGGTGCCCAAAGGGACTCCCAGAGAGTAACCCAGCATAGAACTTGGAAAATGAACAGCAGACCCCAATCTTATCTAAAGGAATATTGACAACTGATTGCTGCTAGATG
>NW_008345700.1:1286756-1287218 GCF_000622305.1 Nannospalax galili
GGGGGTGCTACCTAGGAAGTGGGTAAATAAAAAAAAAATTCTTCAAAGCATAAAAATTTGCTCCTTGATTATTAGTAGATGTGAAAAACATTACCACTGAAATCTACCTGATGACCACCATACAGCTGGTAAGTTACTCATATAAACTCATAGCAATGGTGACAGTATGCACATGTCCCATGCAAGCTCAAACCAGACAAAATTCCAGCATAGACATTGGGAAGTCAGTAAAAAAAAACACAGATCAACATGCCTGAATCTCAAAATAATAATGCTATCAAGAAAGTGACACAGGACACAAATGCTAGGAGTCCACTGACATAACTTCAAAGATGCACCTGATTTATAGTGACAGAACTGGACAGGCACAAGTGGAGGGGAGACAACATGAAGGTACATAAAGGTACTTTGGGGTGGTTTTTATGCCCACTATTTTGACTGTAGGGATGGTTTAATGGTTGA
>NW_008345700.1:1287370-1307689 GCF_000622305.1 Nannospalax galili
GAAGTTTCTGATAAATTAATTTTGCCTCAATAAAACTGTTAAAAATGAAAAAAAAAAAACAATGTTTAAGTTCTTGTTCCTAGTGAGATACAGTAAGTACATGCCACTGAATGTAGCTATGGAAACTGGACAGAGCACACAGGACACTAACTGGAAGATGCTGATAAATCACAGAAAGATGCATACTAGAGAAGCAGACCAGAATGGAGCACTGCAGACACACAGCAAACTGATCATCTGCCCACCATCATCCGCCCTACCTGATCATCTGCCCCCTACTCCAATCATCTCTGCCCCACCTGATCATCTGCCCCTCCAATCATCTGCCCCCCATCATCTATCTCTCCCCCCCTCCCCCAACACACACTTGGTCCTAAACATGTGGCTAGTGGCAGAAAGAGTGCAATAGAGTCAGATGCTTAAAGCCTCAGGTTTCTGCTTAGAAGACCAGGAAAGGGATTTCCATGACCCAGAAATAACTGGAGAGAGCATGGTAAGAGCAGAGCTCAAGAAAACAGTGTCACAGTTGTCTATAAACCTCTGGGCTCAGCCTCTAGCTGTACCTGTGTAGGTTCATCCTGAAGCAACAGAATCCAGTTCAGTTAATTCCTCAACTGGCCACTGGGTGGCTGTCATGAGGAACTATCTGAATGGCATGGCGATGGCTTTGAAAACACTGTACTGTGTACTGTACTGTGTGTGTGAGGCACACACCTGACAGATCAGAACTTCTGGTCTGAGCCTAGCCAGGCCAACTACTCAGTACAACAAAAGCGCCAATATTTCAGTGGAATTTAAAAATAAGATCCAGATTTTCAAAACATAATATACAAAATGTCTACTTAGCAACCCCAAATCACCAAACACACAAAGTAGGAAAATCTGAAGTCACACGGGAAAAAATAACCCAAAGGTGTCAGCACCAGGAGGGTACAAACGTTGGCCTTTTAAACAAAGACGTTTTAAAACAGTATTTTATTTATTATTTTTATTTTATGTGTATATGTGCATTGACTGCATGTAGATAAGTGCACCCATGTCGTGCAATGCCTGCAGAAGACAGAAGACGCTGTCGGATCCCCTGGAACTGGAGTTACGGGCAGTTGTTAGCTGCCATGTGGGTGCTGGGATTCGAACCCGGGTCTTCTTCAAGAACAACCAGTGCTCTTAACCTCTGAGCCATCTCTCCAGCCCCTAAACACTTTTAAACAGCTATTGTAATAATCTCCAATGTGATTGCCATACATCACTGATGAGACCAGCATAATCATTACATCAACTACTGTTTCATAGTTCCTGAATAAACCCTAACCTGTTACTTCTTCACTGAGATGTCAAAAGTTGGGAGATGCAGGGGAACTTGGAGACAGAATACTTTACACTTTGCTCTTATGAGAAGCAGAGAACATGGAAGTGGGATGGGCTGCTGTAGTCTGGTGGCCATGACTTTCTCTTGGGTGTGTACATGAGAAAACTTGCTTCCATAAATACTACAGTTATGACTGACTTTTAAAATATTAATCAGGGATGGGGGTGCAGTTCAGAAGTAGAGATCTTGCCTAGCATGTGCAAAACTCTTGGTTTGATATCTATCACTGAAAACAATTAATCAACTGCACTTTGCTCAGTGTAAGGAAAGGTGTAACTCAAACTCCAGGCACCTTGTGGCAATGATGTCTGGTCAAATAATGAACAGCTGGGGCCAAGTCTTATGTGTAAAATACATGAAAGCACTAACATTTTGAGAAAATAGAGGCAAACATTCAGATAATCTTGGATGGAGAAAATCCTGTCTGAGAAGATCTGAAGAGAGAACCAATCAGGGACGACAGGCTGGGAGGGAACCAGGGATGACGGAGTGCACCAGCACACACGGTTCACTGCAGAGATGAGGGCTAAACACGGTTAGAAGGAACCAGGGATGACGGAGTGCACCAGCACACACTGTTCACTGCAGAGATGAGGGCTAAACACGGTCAGAAGGCAATCTGACAAAGCTACAGAAAGAAAAACTGGAATAACCTCTGCCCCATAACACACAAGTACCAGTGAGCAGGGCTCATGCTCAGGGTGCTCCCTGCAGTGAAACACTGGCTCACCAAGCTCATGGGTACAAGGGAGGTGCATGCTCATTATTTACTCTCAGAGGCAGCTCCACAACCCAAGGGTGAAATGGGACTACACAGAGAAAAACAAGAGACAGAGAAAGAAAGCCCTGAAGACACCCAGATGGTATGAACACCTGGCAGGTCTGTACCACCTAAGGGCTCTGTGAAGGGGAATGGCTAGTGATCACCTCCAGGAGAAGGTATAAGGCTGAGAGATGGTTGAGACCTGAGAGCCTGCATCCCAGAGCAGCCTCCCTGTGCCCAAAAGAATGCCTACCCCATGCCAGCCTCTCTCTCCTCCTCACACAGCCACCTGAGGGAGGCCAGCAAGGACTCCTTCTGCCTGTCACTGGATACACTGTATATGTAGGTGCCTGGCTGATGGCCTAGCAACTAATCAGGGACCCATGGGATGAACATAGAGAGACGATTTGAATAGTTTTACTCTTTAAAGTTCCACTTTTTTTTTCTTTTTTAAAAAATTATCTATCTTTATTTTTTTAATTTTTATTTTTTACAAACCCTTATGTCAAGGGCTGACTTTCAATAGATCGCAGTGAGGGAGCTGCTCTGCTATGCACAAAACCCCAACCCAGAAGCAGGTCATCTACAAATGGTTTAGCACCAGGTTCCACACGAAACCCCTTTCCGACACCCTTTCTGGCCCCTTTCCAACCACACCCTGCTTCCCAGGATGAAGGATCCACATTATTTTTTATTTCAAATATATTCATAATTAGATACATTATACAATGTATATGTGAATTATTCACATATGTAATTCACACATTTAAATCTTAATAGACTCAGGTTAATATAATATCAAGAGTTAAAAATAAGAAAATGAAGAACAGTATTTATGAATACATGTATTTGGAAATATGGAAAGATAGGATGTTAATCACAGTTGTTTCTCCATGTTGAATAAAAGTGACTTTTATTAGTTTGTATTTCTTTTCTGTACTAACACAATTTATATAGTGAGAAATTAGTAACAAGTCTGTGTGCACACATCCACATGTATATATGGGTGTGTGAATGTGGAGGCTGAAGTCAACCTTGGGGGGACACTCTCCAGGAGCCATTCACTTTGTTCTATGAGTCAGGATCTCTCATTGGCCTGAAACTCACCAAACAGGCTAAGCTGGCTGTCCACTGAGCCCCAGGGATCCTCCTATGCCCACCTCCCCAGTACTGGGGTTACAAACTCACATCACTATGCCCAACATTTTTATGTGGGGCTAGGAGTTAAACTGAGGTCTTCATGTTTGTGCAGCAAACACTTTATATAGCTCAGCAAGTCTTCTTCTTCTTCTTTTTTTTTTTTTTTCGATCTTTTTGAGACAGGCCCAGCTGTCCTGGAACTCACTATGTAGACCAGGCTGGCCTTGAACTCACAGAGATCCGCCTGCCTCTGCCTCCCAAGTGCTGGGATTAAAGGTGTGCGCCACCACTCCCGGCCAAGTCTTCTTTTTTAAAATAATTTTTATTTTATTTTGAGTATGAGTGTTTTGTCTGCACACATGGAAGTGCACCTGTGTTGTGCAATGCTCAGGAGGCCAGAAGAGTGTCAGATTCCCTGGAACTGGAGTTATCGACAATTGTTAACCATCATGTGGGTGCTGGGAACCAAACCTAGGTCCTCTACAAGAGCAGCCATGGCTCCTAACTGTTGAGCCATCTCTCCAATCCCTCAGCAAGTTTTCTTTACCTCATAAATACAAAGTCATTTACAAAGCAAGCTGGGAGTGGCGCACACCTGTGATTTCAGCACTCAGTAGACTGAATCTGGGGTAGACAGGGAGACCGTGTCTCAAAAAAGAACTAAAAAAGTGTTATTAAAGTTGCGTCATAACTGCAAGGGCATATACAGTTTCTTCATTAAGAATCGTTTCCACGGGGCTGGAGAGGTGGCTCAGCGGTTAAGGGCACAACGGCTGTTGCAGAGAACCTGGGTTTGATTCCCAGCACCCATATGGTGGCTAACAATCATCCATAACTCTAGTTCCAGGGGATCCAACACCCTTTTCTGACCTCTGCAGGCACTGCATGACACAGGTGCACCTACCAACATGCAAGCAATACACTCATACACATAAAATAAAGATAATAAATAAACATTTTAAAAAAGAATAGTTTCCAGAAACTAAGAATGGAGATGGTATCGGTCAGATAACTTTTGGAAGTCATCTTCTCAGCACGGACCTGAAGAGGAAGATGGGGAGGGGAGCCCTCAAGCACTGAAGTGCCTGGGTTTCTGAGTGAGAACTCAGCCCTTCTTGATCTCAGGACACAGAGATGCTGCCTGAACAGCAGTGGAAGGAGCACACAGGGTGAAACCCAACCACCAGCATGAGGCCCGCTCTTAGAACCAGAATGCACAGTAGCAAATATGCGTCTAGGCCTAACATCAATGGTGAGGGGTGGAAACGGCATACAACTTACGGGGTGCTTGGCTGAAAGTCTTCCGGTCACAGTTCCAGTCTGATTCCATGTACAGGACACAGAGCCCTTGATCAGTTAAAAGCAATCAGTTCAAACTCAAGCAATAACATGAAGAAGAGTACAGGGGGCCCTGTATCTCCAACACATCCTCCCTATCCTCTGGCTACTGGCTTTGAACTTCCAAGCCTGAAACGTACAAAACTGCCTTGTAATCAGGAAGAGCTGAAGGACATTACCCTCTAACCCAACAGAAGCAGCAATAGGCCAAGTCGGTCTGCATCAGTTATAAACTCTGGGGCTGGGGTCGGGGGTGGGGTGGCTGTGGGGACTTAGTACAGACTCAAGGTGGGACTATGTTGAAGGTTCTGCTGTTTGTTGTATGACTTTGTAAGTCACAGATATCTCTGACTGCAGTCTACTCATGGGTAAACTAACAGTAATGTCTACCTCAAATGGTTCCATAAAAGATATGACAGCAGATCTGAAAGCAGGCCAGCCGCAGAGCTGCCTCATGAGTAGTAGGTCTTAGGCATAAACCAACCACAATGCACAGAGATTCGAATAACATAATCACAGTCCATGGTCCCAAGAATGTTAGACTACTCCTCATTTACTGGGAACTGTTAAGTTGTATGTATATCTGAACTCACTATCAACCATACTCCTAATCCAAATTTCTGTTTTTAGGTCTCAGTTACCTTTTCCATGCAAGCTAGTAATCCATCTACAAAGGTCGACTTGATCTTGTGAACCTAAATCACAAAGACAAGAATAGTTCTTTTCTTAAGCTTGTTTAAGTATTCAAACAGGGTGGAGTATATGCTGCTGAACTTACCTCAGACGACTGGGAGTGGAGCCAGGATTGAATAACACAGGCCTGCTGTGAAAGATGCCACCTTACTCTTTTAAAATCAGTCTATCATCTTGCCACATCTCTAGACTTCCAGAGATGCTACAAAGGGGAGCAGATTCCTAAGTCCTCAGCACAGCGTCCTGGCAGCAGGCCCTTTCTCGCTCTCTCCCCATCATTATATCACTTAAGGCAGAAGGTTAGTCTAATACCAGTGTCCCTGAAGGGCAAGGGCTCAGTAAACAGTAGGACTGTTGTTTGGATTGTGAACATGGTTCATGAACAACAGAAGATGTGGAATAAAGAGTAGGTATGTGAACAGAGACAACATGGGAAACTAAAGGAGGAAAGGGGGCATGCCAGTAAATGTCATGGCCCTGGAGCCTGGAAACCAGTGGAAGTTCAGGACTCCTATGGGCACTGGTAGAAGTCTCATTTTCATGTGGAGGGGCAGGCAGACAGTCATCAGTCTCCTTTCACATACGACTCCTCAGGCTCCCAGTGCTGGGCAGGGCAGACTTGAACTTGAGCAAGACGACATCAGGATATGAGGAAGCAGGGCTAACCCGGGGTTGGCTGAGGAAACTGTACCCCTTAGAGCACTATTAAGGCACTTCAACAAATGTGGGATTGTGAATAGAGACAGGGCTGGATAGTTTTTCATCACAAACCACTCACAAAAAGTCAACTTACCTGTCTGTATTCCAAAATTATCCTAGGTAATGGGTGAAAGTCTTGTAGAGAGCGTAACTAAAAAATAAAAGTATATTTCACCAATTACCATGAAGTAATACCTTCATTTCAACATTTCAAACATGTTCAATTTGAGAAAGTCCTAGTAGTAAGTGACATAACAACATATTTTCCAAAATGAAGATTTGTAACAAACCTAGCTTATCAAGCATCTTAAACTCAAGCCCCTACAGAGTCTTTCTGAGGTCCACAAGGAGCTGAAAGTACTTCATGAGCTGAGGAAGAAGGGAGCTCTTGAGACCTTAAGTCAGCGAAATCGAAATCCCACAAAGCCAAGAAAGTGCCTCCAACACGTAGACCAGTGGTTTAGCAACACCCAACATTTGACTCAGCTATCTGGGTAGGACTTCAGGGAAGTGACAGTACAGCACAATCATAAGCTTTTCAGTCAAGTTAGAAATCAAAGTGCAGTAACACACAGGAAAACGCAAGATCAAAGTAAGCACACTGTGTAATTGCTGCCATGGCAAGAAGTGAAATTCCCAGCTTCCCAGTGGGTCCCTGCTCCTTTCTCAGACCCTGACATCTGTTGACCACTACAGGCTACTCTTTCCTGTTTCTGAACATCAGAGCAATAGAGTAGAACAGGTTCTGTGGTTTATTTGCTCAGTATTAAGTCTTGAGGGTTCATCTACGTAGCACGAAGCAGTGCTTTGTGATCCGCATGGCTGTATGGTTTCCAAGCGCAGGAATGCAGGACAACTGTGCATTCCGTCCTTGGTGGACACAGGCTCTTTTTCCACTGTAGGGCTTTATGAATAATGTGACTGTAAACATTCTGGTGCACATTAGTTAACAACCGCCACAGTTCTGGGGGACGTGCACAGAAAGGTGTAAATTATTGCTGGCCCATATCTGCAGACACAATTCTCGAGGGTAAACATACCAGTTATCCCATCAGCAGGGCCTGTATATATGCCAATGGCGCTGCATCCTCGCCAATGGACATTAATTACCATTCGTCTTGATATTTGCTGTTTTGATAGTGTCCTAGTTTGTTTCTCAATTGCTGTGACAAAACACTCTGACCACTACCAACTTGGGGAGGAAAGGGTTTATTCAGCTTACATCTCCCAGGTTGCACTTCATCAGGGAGCCCAAGGTAGGAACTCAGGGCAGGAACCTGGAAGCAGGAGCTGGAGCACAGGCCATGGAGGAATGCTGCTTACTAGCTTGCTCCTCTGGCCCCTGCTCAGCCTGCTTTCTTATGCAACACAGGCCCACCTGCCCAGGGGTGGTACCACCCACAGTGGGCTGGGCCCTCCCACATCACTCATCAAGAAGATGCCCTTCAGACATGGCCACAGGCCAGTTCAATAGAGTCAATTCCCCAATTGAGGCTCCTTCAACCCAGGTGTGTCAAGTTGACACTAAAGCTATCCAGTACAGATAGCTAAGAAGAAATATATATGGACTTTAATTTATAATTCCCCAATAACTAGTAAGGTTGGCCTTGGCTCAAGCATTAGCGTACTCATCACACACCTTTATTCTTGAAACCCCTGTTTCTGTCTTGCTCCTTTAGAAACAGTCTGTGTGTCTTTTCCTTTTTGACTGTAGGAATTTGTCATTCTAGATAGGGTTTTGTCAGTTATATTTATTGAAAGTATCCTCCCCCTTTGGGGCTTGCTTTATTACTCATCTAATGGTATTTTTTCATAAACAGAGCTTCTTAATTTTACTGCTGTCTAACTGACCAATATGCATATAAAGATTTGTTTGTGGGTTTTCTATTGTACTATATTGGTCTATATGTTTTATCCTTGAGTCAACACCAAACAGCATTGCATAAGTAATTCCTAGCCATTTTTATTTCTTTATAATTAGTCTTGGTATCAAATACACTGACTTCCTACAGTGCACCCCCAATATTATCTTTGCTCTTCTTAGGTTTTTGTATTTCCCTGTAAGTCTGGGAGTCAGCTTGACAATTCCTATGAAAAATCTTTTGTTTAGGTTTTAATTAAGATTTGCAATCTATACTTGGGGAAGGAAGGGTTGACTATGATTTTGATGGACTCATATGAACCACTGGATTATATGGGTCTCCATCTGAATAAAGACTGGGGACACAGAGTTCTAGCCACAGAAACACAAATAGGCATTGGCACAAGCAGGCACTGCCCAGAAAGAGAAATCTTGCCTCAGAATAACCCAGACCTGAGGTTTTCCTGGAAAAGCTAACCCTAGGAGGAGAAAGTACAGAAAACACCAAGCTAGGGATCTGTTAAAGGCTGACATTCCTTATCGCCGTCCCTCACTCACAATATCTTTCTCATCAATACCTCCCTGTGCGTCTTGACATGAGCAGCCTGGGAACACCAAAAAGAATTAAGCCTTTGATCACATAAAGCTGTGTACAAGGTACAGCAAACACTAAAGGGTTAGACGAAGAGGCTGCAGGGTGCCTGCTTCCCTGAAGCTTTATCAAAGGCTATACTGACATCACAGTCTTCTAAACTCCCTCTGCTTGGCCATTCCACGGCACCCACTGGTGCCTCTTTGACTTCCAAGTGTCGAGTTTTCAGGTTTTCACTCAGGCTGTTAATGCTAACTGCTCTAGTGCTATTAAAATCAGAGGGAGCTTAAAAAACAGCCTAGAGACCAGGCCACCTGGCCAATTCTGACTCGGTGGCTCTCAGTCATAATGCCTGGGCATCTCTGTCATCCAAGTGTCCAGGCAGAATGGAGGGAAACTGCCCCAGGGCAGCTATAATAGACCCTGCTAACAACATCTATGTGTTCATCTCCAATACAGGACTTGTTGTGAGCTCTGTCCCACACAACTACCTGGGCAACACGGTGCAATAGTCCCTTGGTGTGCACTTCTGTTCTAGCACATCCAAGACTGAACAACCAGCATCCCACAAAGAAACTGTTCTCTCCCCCATTTTCCCTTGGTACTGACCATATCTGTCTGCACACCCGTGAAACTAAGACACCTAGGACTCACACTCTGACTGCTCATGGGAGTGTACTAGTGTCCTTTCTGTCCTAAGAGTGCTCTGATGGTCACCTGCTTCATTCTGTTCCACTGCCATCACCTGGGCCACAGTGACAAACCTATATGTCAGTGAGCTTCTTTCGTTCTCCAGCCAGTTACAAGGGGGATATAAAAAAACCCACATCTAACACCTTCTAAAATTGTGTTCAAAGCTAGCAACATCAGATGCTGGCAAGGATGCAAGGCAACAAGAACTCTTACTCACTGGCAGTATGGAAAATGGCACAGTTGCTTTGGTTTCTTCTAAACTCGACAGACTCTTAGCACATGATCAGCAGTCATACTCCTTGATATTTACCCAAAGGAGCTAAAAACGTGTATCCACATAAAGATCTCTGCAAGGATATTTGCAAGACCTTTATTCACAATTGCCAGAATGTGGAAGCAATCAAGTTGTTCTTCAGTGGGTGAATGGACAAGCTGTGGTACACCCAGACACTGAAATATTATTCAATACTAAAAATAAATAGCTACCGAGACACGGAAAGACACAGAAAACCTGAAGCGCACATTGCTGAGGGAAGCCAATCTGAAAGGGTCTAGACTGTGTAGCCACATCTACTGTATATGTCATTCTGGAGAAGCCAAAACCATGGAGACAATACAAAGATCATTGGTTGCCAGGGACTAGGGGAGGGGGCTGAATACACACAGCACAGAGGATTTTGAGTGCAATGAAAATGCTCTGTGAGATACTGTAATGATAGATACATGTCATGTTTTTGTTTCAATTCACAGAATGCCTAACACCAGAGGGGGGCCCTAATGTCATGTGTAGAATTGGGTACTGATACATCACTGTAGATTCATCAGTTGGAACAAATGTGCCACTCTGAGGAGGACGTTGATAGTGGAGGGGATTGTGCATGTGTGAGGACAAAGGAGCATATGGAAAATGTGAACTGTTTGATTTTGTTGTGAATCAAAAGCTACTCTGAAAAATAGTCTACTACTAATAAAAAACAAAAACAAAACGAAAGGACATCCCTTCCCAGTCTGTAAAATACAGCCTGATGGCTTCCTTGCCCACATCTCAGTCAGCTATAAGGCCACAACCTCAGAGCCCTGAACAGCTAGAGCACCCCACTGCCAGGCCCTGTTCCACATCCCTGTCACAGACAGCTTCTGATTTTCACACTTCAGCTGAAGTATCATTTCTTCAGAATTCTCTCTGGACATCTCAGTCTAAAGCATGCCACTAGCCCCGGCGTTTGCTCTCAAGTCCTGCTTTCTCTTGAGAGGACCTTATTCTACTGGAGATATACGTTCCAGTGTCAATTTGAGTGGATCAAGGACCACATGGTACAGCATTTCTTCTGAGTGTCTCTATGAGGATATGTCCAGGAGAGATTGAAGTGAGGTTTAGACAAAGTAGAGGGGCAATTTACCCTCAGGGTGAGTGGCTACATTCTATTAGTCAGGGCCAGTATAGAATATAGAATAGAATATGGGAAAAGTGACCTTTCTCTCTTTCTGGGATCTAGGACGTCTTTCCCCATGGACATTAGAACTCCATACTGTTCAGTCTTTGGATTCCAGGACATATACTAGTGGTCCCCTGGGCTCTTAGACCTCTGGCCTTGAATTAAGAATCACATAATCAGCATCCCTGGGACTTGAACTGAGACATGTTATCTGTATTCCCAGGTCTCTAGCTCTTTTGCCAGCTGAGACTTCTCAGCCTCCATAATCTCATAATCCAGTTTTTCTAATAAAGCCCCTCTCATATATCCATATCTATCCTATTCTGTACCTCAGGAGAACCCTGGCTAATACAATTAGTCACTGGATTGGCTATTTCATGATGACAAACACGTTTTACGCACCTGGCTATAAATAGTGTTTCAGAGCCAAGGCCATAGTAAATGTCTGTTGAATAAAACAGAGATGCCTGGGCTAGGGAGATGGCTCAGTAGATAAAGTGCTTACTGTGAAAGCATGATGGCTGGCATTCAATCACCAAAAACCCAACACAGACACCTGGCAGGTGTGGAAGCCTGTAATCCCAGCACCTAGGAGATAGGGATGGAATCCCTATCTAGCTGGCCTAGCTGGAATTGGCAACCTCTGGGTTCAGAGAGAGACTCTGCCTTAGTGAAAACATGGAGGGCAGTTGGGAAAGACACTGACATCAACTCGGGCCCTCCACATGCACAGGCACACATGTGTAACACTCACCCATGTGTAGTTCCATATATGTGAGCATACATGTACACACACCACACTCACACGTACATGCACAAAATAAAA
Source organism: Nannospalax galili (assembly GCF_000622305.1). Taxonomy (NCBI): domain Eukaryota; kingdom Metazoa; phylum Chordata; class Mammalia; order Rodentia; family Spalacidae; genus Nannospalax; species Nannospalax galili. Next base: position 1,298,781 of record NW_008345700.1, read on the forward strand.
TAAAGCCATCTCCTCTATTCATGGCTGTATTCCAAAGCCTGGGAGATACATTGGTCTATACTAGTCACACACAGAAGGTAGACATGTATGGGAGTCTACAGACTCCCATCGCTTCAGCTAGCTGGTTAGTCCAGGCTGCCTTCAATCCAGCAGTCTGACCTAAAGACCAGAACACCTTCCTAGCATTTAGTGCTGTATGATTCTTTAGGACTATATGGTTTCACTGAATATAAAAACACCAAGCCTCCCTCAGTGTGTGGTTGAGGAGGGACCCTTACACTTCATTCCTCTGTGTCTGTCTACAGAGGGGCAGGAAGTTCCACTAGTCCTCAGTAGGAATGGGGGAGCATCTAACTGGACACCACAGGCCTCTAGAACATCACCCTGCACAGATGTGAGTATGTGTCCGTTAGTCCATATGGGCGAGCTCTGATGGTGTCAGAGAGCTGATGTAGATGTCATGTTCTCTGACCATGCTGCATTTACCTTGGAAACCAGCAACAGAATATCTAGGAAGCTGTCATACATTTGGAAACTTTAAGGCACACTTTCAAAGAATTCAATAATCAAAGAACAGTCATAATAGAAATGAGAGAATTATGTGGAATGAGATGATGTGAAAACAATTGTTCATATGAAAATCTGAAGGAGTCATTCCATGGCTCCTGAACATCCACTGGGTCCCAAGTAACAAAGCAAGGGCCATGCCTTGCTACAGGAGTGATAATCCACCAGTGAAACCTGCAGGAGATGGGCAGGGAGGAAGGCAGAGCTGCCCAAGAAGGGCAGAGGGAAGTTAGCAGGAAGAAGTCTTAATTTGAATTTAGGATCATGGGAAGGTATTTTCTAGTGTTCTTGTTTGGTTTCTGACTAGGAATCCTGGACTAGCCAACAAGCTAAAGTGATGAGAGTCTTTCTCCCATCAAGAAACACAAGAAAAAAGAAAAGCAAAGCAGTGTGAGTCCCCGGAAAGTTCAGAGTTCCTCAGTGACCAAAAGAAAAATACTGAGATGGGTAAGATGTGGATGAAGAATTTACCACTTGTAACCATTATCATTTGTAATTTGATCACATGTAAAAATGGTCAATAATTTCAAAGAAGATTCAATGAAGCAGATGAATGAAGTAAGGCAATCAATTCAGAACCTGGGGAAGAATGTCAGCTGTCAGCAATGTGGGGGCTGGAGATGTAGTTCAGTGATAGAGCACTTGCCTAGTATGTACAAGGCCCGGTGTGTGTGTGTGTGTGTGTGTGTGTGTGTGTGTGTGTGTGAAAGAGAGAGTGTGTGAAAGAGAGAGAGATTGTGATAAAATTGCAAACATAGATAAATTAAGCAAGAAAATAGAAACGTTTGTAGTGAAAATTCAATAAATCAAATAAAAACCACAGTGGAAATCATCAATAATAAGACTAGATCCATCAGAGGAAAGGAGAGCAGGGATGGAATACAGGCTAAGGAAATAATATATTCCAACACCCATAAAGAAAAATAAAGAAGTGGCAGGACAGCTTCCAAGAACTCAGACATGACCAGAATAAAACCTAGGAATCCATGGTATGGAAGATGAATCTGAGATTAAAGACTAAAAGCATAGAAAACCTATTCAATGAAATTATAGCAGAAAAGCCTGTATCTAGGGAAGTATATGGTCACCCAAGCACAGGAGGCATTCGGAACCCAAATAGACCATTGAGGAAAGTTTCCACATACATGTGGTCAAGATGCCAAAAATGCAAGACAGAGACAATATCCAGAGCTGTGAGAAAAAAATGCCAACTCTCAAAGGTGAGTGCATCAGAACAGCAGCCCTCTCCACAGATACTAAAGGCTAGCAACGCAAGGGGTGACATATTTCAAGCCCTGAAAGCAAATGACAGCCAACCAAGATCATTTTTTCAGAAAATTACCTTTTAAAATTGGTAGAAAAATAAGGACAGTTAAAGACCAGCACAAACTAAAGCAATTCATGACCACCAAGCCAGCGCTACAGAAGGAATCCTAAACACAGAGGTGGGAAAACAAAATCACAGGAAAGAGAAGTTTTGTGAGAGGAATAGATGAACAAAGGCAAACTAGGAAGGAATGAATCACGCACAACTCAGCAAACTATCACATTCCTAAGACAAATGGGCAAGAAAGAAAAGAACAAACAATAATCTAACCAACCAGAGAAGCAATCAATAAAATTACAGGAATCAGGAAACTTTGCTCGGTAATAACGCTAAATGTAAAAGGTCGCAAGCTCCAATGGAAAGATTCAGACTAGCTTACTGAATTAGAAAACAAGATCCAACTATTTGTTGTCCCCATGAAATATGCCTCACTGGCACACGGAGACTGAAAGTAAAAGGATGGAAGGTGGTTTACCCACCAAACGGAGGCTGGAAACAGTAGGTATAGCAATTCTTATATCTGGTAAAGTCAACTTAAGCCAAAATTAGTCAGATGAGAAAGAGAAGACTACTGTGTATTAACAGAGGGAACCCTCCATCAAAAAATGTAACAAGAATATTTGCAGAGCTCTCTAGAAGAACAGGACGAATAGAATATAGAAATATTTACCTAATATAATAGAAAAGGGGATTGAATTGTATGACTTATACAACAGGGCTGGTAATCCAGACATTCTAGAAGCAGCCATTCAACATCATATTCCTTAGTTTTCTAGAAATGTCTGAGAATGTTATATACAGTGACTCAGGACAAACGAATTCCTTGCCTCTCACAAGTGGTGAATGGGAGTACTAAATGCAACATTTTGTATATTTCTTTAAACGGTGGTTCACACCATAGGTCACCAATGGTCCCTATACTTCCAGGAGAATCTTCAGCAATTTTAGATGCAGTTGAATTAGAAAGTCTGCTCCAGAAGGCACAAACCCCACTAAAGAAATCAAGCACAATTATGTTTTACCACCCTGGTACCAGAATCTGTATTATAGGCAAGGTTTTATAGAGTAACAGAATCAATAGAATGTGTGCACAGATATTATAAAAGGGGATTTTTTGAACTGGCATGTGTGATAAAGGCTGGGAAATCCAACAACAGTCATCTGCATGTTGGAGCGACAGAGAACCAGGCTTTGCAACAGCATGGAGCTAAGGCAGCTTGCACCTAGCACAGACAGCAACGTATAAGAAAGATGAAGGAGGCTGGTCCTTACCACGGCCTCTGACGTGGACAGCTGCTTCTGCAGCCCAGTTCTAGGAAGATGCTTCCTCTGACTCAACAGGTGCAGCTTCAACTTGCCAAAGAGGATCTTCAACAAAAACAAAGCACATATGTGAGAAAGCGCTTGATTTGCGAAAACGAACATCACACCATCACAGCTACAGCCCAAGGACACACTCCTAAACAGACGATACAAAATGCTCAGATCCTCATTCATAAAAACTTTGAATTAATGTATCTCAAAATGTTCATCTCTTGTGTGAGAACATGAACAACTTACATACTTTTTAGACAATATATAAATTCGGAATATACCTCCCTTTAAAAAATATATTTTTTATTTTTATTTTATGTGTATGAGTGTATTGCCTGCATGTATGTGAGTCCACCCATGTCATGCAATGCTGTGGAGGTCAGAAGAGGGCTTCAGATCCCCTGGAACTAGAGCTAAGGATGGTTCGTAGCTGCCATGTGGGTGCTGGGAATCGAACCTGGGTCCTCTGCAAGAGCAGTCAGTGCTCTTAACTGCTGAGCCATATCTCCAGCCCCTTACCTCCCTTTTAACCCCTACATAAGACATTTATTTATTTATATTTTTATTTTATTTTTTGGTCTTTTCGAGACCGTCTCCCTGTAGCCCCACCTGTCCTGGAACTCACTATGTAGACCAGGCTGGCCTTGAACTCACAGATATTCACCTGCCTCTGCCTCCCGAGTGCTGGGATTAAAGGCATTTGCCACCACGCCCATCCCAACACTTATTTTTTGAAAGGGCAAAAATTTAACATTATCAGCCAGGCATGATGAAACACGTCTGTAATCCTGGTACTCAGGAGGGTGAGGCAGCAGGACTGTCATGGATTGGAGGCCAGTCTGGGTTACATAGTGAGTTCTAGACCAGTCTGGGCTACAAAACAAGGCCCTGTCTCAAAATAAAAAAGCAAAACTGAGCATTACCTCACGAAGCTGATTATTGCTTGTTATAAGAAACTGCTCTCCTGCAACAAAATGGGCTTCTTGCTCCAGTTCCTTAAGACGAGCCTGGAAAGGTTTGAAATATAATCATTTGTAGTTTTTACAACTTAAAATTATTTAGTTTGCTTGTGAAGCAAATCTCAACAAAAGTCCTTAATGGAATAAAAAAATAATCTATAATTTACGAATATGGACATTTAAAAGCATATGTACTGACTTATGGTGGAATTTTCAGGCTCATAGAATCACCCTCCCCCAACCTAGATGAAAGTTAAAGCAAAAATAGAAATACATCAAAATGATGGAGGGAAAGAATGTGTTCACCAGCAATGTTAAAACTAGGAAAGGTTTCCAGTACCATGAGGAAGAAGACAGAAATGGGTTACAGGCTCACAGCCATGGTAGATCAAGATGTCCTGGAAGTCAGTAAGAGAATATGTAAATATGAAAAAAAGACTTGGACAGAAGGCCACAAGACAGCTCAGCAGGTAAAGGCACAAGTCTGACAACCTGAGCTTGATCCATGAGACTAACATGATAGAAGGAGAGAACCAGCTACTGAAAGTTGTCCTCTGACTTCCACACACATGCCGTGTGTGTGCACACATAAGCACACACAAATAGTTAAGTTTAACAAAAATGTTTTAAAGACTTGGATAGATCATTTTCTAAAAGAAACTAATAGTCAATGATGATAGGAAAGATATTAACCTCATCATTAATCAGGAAAACAGAAACTACACTCATGTTATGTGTGGTTTATAATAATCAGAATCTGGAGACAAACTGATGCCTCCTGCCTGGGGCAGACATCACCCACGGTACAGCCTGCAAACACTGAGCCAAACAAGGATGCCAGTGAGGCCGTGATGCAGAGGGTTGAGTGAACAGTCATATACAAACTACTGACTTACAGCTCAAAAACAAGCTGAACTAGATTATTTAGACACTGATGTGGAGAACATATGAAGAAAAGAAATAGTGATATGTCTTCCAAGGCAGGGTGGTGGTTACCTTTGGTAGCAGAAAGCAGTTTCTGCCCGGTAAAACACATAGAGCTGTGGCTATCCCATGCTTTGACCCACATGACGGACACCAGAGTTTGCTTTGGGGAAAATCAGGTAGAACGTGCATGTGTGTATGTGTGCATGTGTCTGTGATATCTTTATGCACTTTCCCATAGTTTCATTTTTAAAGAAATCTACTAATTCCTTGAGTGAACTGTGGGGGGGATAAATCTGCCTTTTAATCTTACCCCTAAGGATCCATTGAAAAACCTCCCCACACACATTAGAGGCAATGCTTGCCCCTCCACACACATGCACAGTAGATGCCAATGGGGCTTAAGCCCTTCAACACCTGGTCATCCCTTCTAGTAGCCCAACAGAAGAAAGAACAGTATCTGCAGCTGATGGGGACGGGAGGAAAAGCAGAATGCACTGAGAGCAACGACAAGCACAGATCCTGATACAGCAGCTCACCGCAAGAAGCGCTGATGTTCTCTCCGTCTCTTCTTTGTTCACTTGGATCTTGTGGTTTTCCATCACTGTGATGAAAAATTCAAAGCAGATCATATTTCTACTGCATTAATCAATCCTTTCCAATAGTCTGAAGAGCCCCACTCTCTGCTGACATAATGATAGCAATGCTCATTTTACTTGGGTCCTGTTGCAAGCCAAACTCTACAGAGGAAACAGAAGCATCAAAGAACTGGCCTGCTGGAAACACAGCTTACTGACAGAGCACTTGCCCAGTGTGTGCTAGGTCCTGGGTTCAGTCCCCAGACCAGAGATCAGACCTCAAGGTGTGCGTTGGTGAGTCTGCACTGGCCAGTTCCAATCTGGCCCTCTGCACACCCTGGATAGGGAGTGACTCCCTGGTTCCACTCTCCTGTGCATGCAATAGTATCTGGGCAGAGGCACAGAAGGAAGAGAGCCCTGAAGGGTGCTTAAATGGAGGCTCTCAAGACTATCAGGCTAGGGAGCACAGGACTGGAGGATTGGTATAGATTCAAGATAACCACAGGCAGGTAAATGTCAATGAGACTTCCTTCTCCTGGCCAGATAGGAGTCCCGCATGTCTGATACCCAGGCCTTCAAGTCCTTCCAGACTAGGATGTGATGCAGTGCAGACCAACCCCTCTTGTTGCCCTTGAGATGTAATGCCTATTCTTTTACAAGCCAGAGAGAAGATTTGTTCTCATAGTGGAAAGATTCTCCAGAAAAATGAACATACTTTGTTTTTATGGTAACTTACCTGCCAAAATTGGTATCAAAGGAAGCTCCAAAGTATGAAATAGTTGCCATAAACCATAAGCCTGTTTCATAGGAAGAAATAGATCAGTATGGCTTTAAATGATTACCTGCATTTTGTTGAAAAGCTACTACACTTCAACGTGCTGGGATGAAGGCAGCTCCTGCCAGAAGGGTTCCCCTACTGTCTGTCAGAAGGGCTCCCATACTGTCTATCAGAAGGGCTCCCCTAATGTCTTTCAGAAGGGCTCCCCTAATGTCTGTCAGAAGGGCTCCCCTACTGTCTGTCAGAAGGGCTCCCCTAATGTCTGTCAGAAGGGATCCCCTAATGTCTGTCAGAAGGGCTCCCCTAATGTCTGTCAGAAGGGCTCCCCTAATGTCTGTCAGAAGGGCTCCCCTAATGTCTGTCAGAAGGGCTCCCCTAATGTCTGTCAGAAGGGCTCCCCTAATGTCTGTCAGAAGGGCTCCCCTAATGTCTGTCAGAAGGGCTCCCCTAATGTCTGTCAGAAGGGCTCCCCTAATGTCTGTCAGAAGGGCTCCCCTAATGTCTGTCAGAAGGGCTCCCCTAATGTCTGTCAGAAGGGTTCCCCTAATGTCTGTCAGAAGGGCTCCCCTAATGTCTGTCAGAAGGGTTCCCCTAATGTCTGTCAGAAGGGCTCCCCTAATGTCTGTCAGAAGGGTTCCCCTAATGTCTGTCAGAAGGGCTCCCCTAATGTCTGTCAGAAGGGTTCCCCTAATGTCTGTCAGAAGGGCTCCCCTAATGTCTGTCAGAAGGGTTCCCCTAATGTCTGTCAGAAGGGCTCCCCTAATGTCTGTCAGAAGGGTTCCCCTAATGTCTGTCAGAAGGGCTCCCCTAATGTCTGTCAGAAGGGTTCCCCTAATGTCTGTCAGAAGGGCTCCCCTAATGTCTGTCAGAAGGGTTCCCCTAATGTCTGTCAGAAGGGCTCCCCTAATGTCTGTCAGAAGGGTTCCCCTAATGTCTGTCAGAAGGGCTCCCCTAATGTCTGTCAGAAGGGTTCCCCTAATGTCTGTCAGAAGGGCTCCCCTAATGTCTGTCAGAAGGGTTCCCCTAATGTCTGTCAGAAGGGCTCCCCTAATGTCTGTCAGAAGGGTTCCCCTAATGTCTGTCAGAAGGGCTCCCCTAATGTCTGTCAGAAGGGTTCCCCTAATGTCTGTCAGAAGGGCTCCCCTAATGTCTGTCAGAAGGGTTCCCCTAATGTCTGTCAGAAGGGCTCCCCTAATGTCTGTCAGAAGGGTTCCCCTAATGTCTGTCAGAAGGGCTCCCCTAATGTCTGTCAGAAGGGTTCCCCTAATGTCTGTCAGAAGGGCTCCCCTAATGTCTGTCAGAAGGGTTCCCCTAATGTCTGTCAGAAGGGCTCCCCTAATGTCTGTCAGAAGGGTTCCCCTAATGTCTGTCAGAAGGGCTCCCCTAATGTCTGTCAGAAGGGTTCCCCTAATGTCTGTCAGAAGGGCTCCCCTAATGTCTGTCAGAAGGGTTCCCCTAATGTCTGTCAGAAGGGCTCCCCTAATGTCTGTCAGAAGGGTTCCCCTAATGTCTGTCAGAAGGGCTCCCCTAATGTCTGTCAGAAGGGTTCCCCTAATGTCTGTCAGAAGGGCTCCCCTAATGTCTGTCAGAAGGGTTCCCCTAATGTCTGTCAGAAGGGCTCCCCTAATGTCTGTCAGAAGGGTTCCCCTAATGTCTGTCAGAAGGGCTCCCCTAATGTCTGTCAGAAGGGTTCCCCTAATGTCTGTCAGAAGGGCTCTTCCCCTACTGTCTGTCAAAAGGGATCCCCTAATGTCTGTCAGAAGGGCTCCCCTACTGTCTGTCAGAAGGGTTCCCCTAATGTCTGTCAGAAGGGCTCCCCTAATGTCTGTCAGAAGGGTTCCCCTAATGTCTGTCAGAAGGGCTCCCCTAATGTCTGTCAGAAGGGTTCCCCTAATGTCTGTCAGAAGGGCTCCCCTAATGTCTGTCAGAAGGGTTCCCCTAATGTCTGTCAGAAGGGCTCCCCTAATGTCTGTCAGAAGGGTTCCCCTAATGTCTGTCAGAAGGGCTCCCCTAATGTCTGTCAGAAGGGTTCCCCTAATGTCTGTCAGAAGGGCTCCCCTAATGTCTGTCAGAAGGGTTCCCCTAATGTCTGTCAGAAGGGCTCCCCTAATGTCTGTCAGAAGGGTTCCCCTAATGTCTGTCAGAAGGGCTCCCCTAATGTCTGTCAGAAGGGTTCCCCTAATGTCTGTCAGAAGGGCTCCCCTAATGTCTGTCAGAAGGGTTCCCCTAATGTCTGTCAGAAGGGCTCCCCTAATGTCTGTCAGAAGGGTTCCCCTAATGTCTGTCAGAAGGGCTCCCCTAATGTCTGTCAGAAGGGTTCCCCTAATGTCTGTCAGAAGGGCTCCCCTAATGTCTGTCAGAAGGGTTCCCCTGTCTGTCTGAAGGGCTCCCCTAATGTCTGTCAGAAGGGATCCCCTACTGTCTGTCAGAAGGGTTCCCCTACTGTCTGTCAAAAGGGCTCC
>NW_008345700.1:1307768-1320423 GCF_000622305.1 Nannospalax galili
CTGTCAGAAGAGCTCCCCTACTGTCTTTTAGAAGGGTTCCCCTACTGTCTTTTAGAAGGGTTCCCCTACTGTCTGTCAGAAGGGCTCCCCTACTGTCTGTCAAAAGGGCTCCCCTAATGTCTGTCAGAAGGGATCCCCTAATGTCTGTCAGAAGGGCTCCCCTAATGTCTTTCAGAAGGATTCCCCTAATGTCTTTCAGAAGGGCTCCCCTAATGTCTTTCAGAAGGGTTCCCCTAATGTCTTTCAGAAGGGCTCCCCTAATGTCTGTCAGAAGTGTTCCCCTACTGTCTGTCAGAAGGGCTCCCCTAATGTCGGTCAGGAGGGTTCCCCTAATGTCTGTCAGAAGGGCTCCCCTAATGTCTGTCAGAAGGGTTCCCCTAATGTCTGTCAGAAGGGCTCCCCTAATGTCTGTCAGAAGGGTTCCCCTAATGTCTGTCAGAAGGGCTCCCCTAATGTCTGTCAGAAGGGTTCCCCTAATGTCTGTCAGAAGGGCTCCCCTAATGTCTGTCAGAAGGGTTCCCCTAATGTCTGTCAGAAGGGCTCCCCTAATGTCTGTCTTTCAGAAGGGTTCCTCTACTGTCTGTCAGAAGGGCTTCCCTAATGTCTGTCAGGAGACCTACTGTCTTCTTTGCTCTCCCTGACGCCCTATTTCCATTACAGAGCATATCTCACTGCTATCTGAATACCTGGTAGGGATAGTCTGAGATGTCACACAGGCCAAGCTCCATCCAATCCCTTCACTTTCTCACCTTTAAGACGGATGTGTTTGTGTGCTCTCAGTACTCCGTTTTAGTTACAGAATGGCTCACTGAATTCCAATAAATTTACCTCGATTGTCATAGAGCTTGCATTGCCCCGCCAACGGGTGTGGGGAGTGCTGGAACCCTCACATTAGGCCTCCTGCTCTAAGCGGGAACTTCTTCCTCTTTTATTCATGTCACTTCCTACTTATCTATTTATTTATGTACCCATTAATAGGCCCCTGTCTATATGTGCACAGGGTCTCATGTAGCCCAGGCTGGAGTCAGTCAAGGTGAGGCTTCCCTTGAACTTATTCATGCCTCATCTTTTCAGTACTAAGATTACAGGTGCAACCACCACACTTCGTTTTCAGGATGTTTACCAGTCTTTTCTTTATCTTTACTCTTTCCTGCTGTCATCTGAGAGTGCTGGGCGTCAGCTTCCAGCTTCCCTCAATGTCTCTTCCTGTCTCTGCACTCCAAGGTAAAGTGACCTTCTCCAGGCCACATCACCTGGGCTCCCTCTACCCTTAAGACAGTTTTCCTGTTTGGGCCCCAGCAAAAGACCAAGGGCAGGAGGCAGGAAGAACAGCTCACCCTGGAGCCCAGGGATGAGAAAGCTCATCTATGACCTGTCCTTGGACGTTTGTCTGTCTTGCCCACCCCTTCACCCTTGCCTCTGGACAGTCTCTTCCTTCAGTTGTTTTCAGCCGTTCCACCAGGAACCGTAACTTCCCAATAAGAGTCCAGCTGAGACAAGCTGTGCCTGTACTACTGCTAATCAAAACAAACCCTTGGCATCAGGAACACTCTAGCTAAGTGGACGGCTTTGAGGCAGCTGTTCCAACATGTAGAACACATTTCAAAACTTCAGGGCTTGGGGCTAGAGAAATAGCTCAGAGGTGAAGAGCACATACTCCTCTTGCAGAGGACCAAGGTTGAGTTCCAGCACCCACATGGTGGCTTACTACTGCCTGCAATTTCAGTTCCAGATCCAATACCCCTCCTCTGGACTTGCAGACACCAAGCATGTATATGGTGCACATACATACACACAGGCAAACACTCATACAAATAAATACATCTTTTTAAAAAGACTTCAGGGCTTACTTAGTCTTTCCTTTTTTATGTGAGACATAGGTTAATGTGACTAGGGACAAATATCTCACTTACTTCACATTCAAACCATAAGATTATGCCATGCTGAATGTACAAATGAAAATGCAGTTCTTATACAGCCAGAACCTGCAGCATAATAAAATGCCTTGCCTTCAACTTGGAACAGAGGTCCATCGTGAGGTCGTAGAGGGTCTTCAGGTTCACACATACATTCTGACTCTTTAAAAGTGGAAAACATTAAAATTTAGACAAACTTGGCAACATTTTCCATCACAGTCTGGGAACTGACTCACTAAAGTATGTCTAGTGACATGGCAGGATGCTCCTGATGGCAGATTTTACATATAATGGTGTTGCCATTCATCCCAGAGGGATGAGTTCCCACCTACAGAAAGTGCTTCCATTGGGCAAGCTACCCATAGGCAAACACTTTCTCCCAACCCAGTGCTTTCTCATTTTACAGATGGAGAAATAGAATTACTAAATTCCTCATACAAGGATTAAACGGTGGTGAAGCCAGAACACAGGCCTCTCAGATTCCACAGCCTCTGCTCTCTGGTCTACTACCCTGCAGCCACACAATGGCTTCCATATTCCACACTCACCTGTCTATCACCACTGTAGGACAGACATATACAAAGTCCAGAGAAGCCACAAACAGAGGCTGTGTTCAAGGATGGAGAAGGTAGATGGGATGAGAGACTGTCCCTTAACACACAGCCTGTGTCCCTTCTAACAAGGATCCCCAAGACCACCTACTCAATATCCCATTCTGCCAAACAGCCCCAAATTCTAGGCTGCTCAGACTCAACTTTCTGCTCAAGGCCTCAGGCTAGAATGAAGTCCCTATGGGTGGTAGCTGGCTGCACACTGACGGCTCCAGCTATTTCCTGGTCTTGGCTCTCCTCTGAGCAGCTCAGAGATGAGGTAGAGGACCAGTCTAGGTGCCACTGGGCACAGTTCCACATGGTGTCCTGCAACTTTCTCAACTCTGAAGTGATTACAAGTTTCCACTCTGAAGAGTCCAAAGACAGGCCCACTTTTTGTCATGGCACAGTCCCCTGAGAGTCCTGCGTGTTCATGGCTCTCAAGAGTCCTCCCTTCTCTTTCCCAAACTATTCTTGTGCCCACTTCTTCCCTCTGTTTGAGCTCCCTTTCATTCTGCTGAGCAATTCAAACCACCTCTTCAGAACAGCACAGTGGCAAATCCTATATATTAAAGGTCCAACTTCCATCTCACACCCTCACATACTACAAGGCTCTCTCATAGCCACCTCTGGCCAAGATACATGATCAGAAGAACTGCATCCAAAGCTGCCTCTTGTCCTCATTAGGCAAGGACGAGGGGCCTCAGGAGCAGAGTGGAAGATCTGACCTGGCGCAACAGTATCACTAAGCTGACTGGTTCCCATGCCTTGAAGCTATCTTATACCTGACCATACATGAGCATGCCAAGAAGAAACTGGGCTTAAAGTCATAAACTGAAACTGAGCTATGGCCTCAACGGGACCTTGGGCAAGAAGAGTGTACAATAGCATGTGTGCATGTCAGTTTCCCCATCTGTGAGCTGGGACTGATATCCTAAGGTGAACAACTTCTTGTGGTAATATTTCAGCTTAGCCTGATTGGGTAGGATTCTAACCAGGAGACCATGCCCAGCTTTGCAGGGATAGACAGCTGTACCAGGGAGGGAACAGGGATGCTGTCCAAGTACTGAAACTGAATCTAGGATCCTGCAGGGCCACTGTCCCCAGGGCCACCAGGACTGAAGGCTCCTGTTCTTGCAAGGTCTGCATCTGTTTCTCTGTTTTTATGCACTATACCTCACAACGTTCTGATACACCTTTTAAATTAAGAGTATTTCTGGTAATTACAGCCAACCCCTATGGGACACAGACCCTCACTCTACACACGGTGGTCAAGAGAATTAAGGGCAGAGTACACAGGCGCTTGTGTCCCCTGCATGTTCACCTGCAGTGCTCCAGTATACAGCCTGAGCAGAGGGTTATGACTATGGCCATGCTGCTCCCCTACACTTCTCCTCCAGGATTTTGTTCCTCAGGTAGTATCTCCTGAAGCCAGGGGCATCCTAGCACAAGAAGGTTTGGGAGACTCACCTGGATATACCTCGGTCCTCTCCACGTGGACTGAGGTAGCTGTCATAGGAAGTTGGCCACAGAGGCCATGTCACCAGTACTAAGGATTTACAAAAGAACGGCTCTCTGCTCAGAGAGGGCATGACACTAGAAATTCCACAGAAGACCCACAGTGTGAAGGGGACTTCCCAGGAAATCTCCGTCCTATTCAGCAACCTCTACCAGAAACGCCTAGGTCAAAATATTTGGGTAGAATACATGAAAATGGATGCTAGCAATATTGTTACTATTAGGTTGTCTATTAAGTAGGAAAGTCTCTAGGAAAAGTCCAGTTGTGGTAAGGTAGATAAAGCCCTGTCTTAGATGACTCACCACAAAACTTCCTGAGGAGGCACCGCATGTGCTGCTTGCTTTGCCTGTGATGGACTTTTCTAGGTATTTTGTCACCAGGTCTTCAAATGAGGGTGCGGCATCACTGGGATCTATGAGCCATGCAGCGACTCTGGGATCTAGCCCTACAAAACCAGCAACTGAAGAGGAAAAGGTTATTTAGGGTTCCTTCCAATTATAATTACTGCTTTTCCTGCCTTTGCAAGGTTCTTTTTTCAAATGAATAATACTTTATTCTCTAAAATTAGAGACTAAATACCCAGTGGCTATTATTCCTCAAGAATTTTCTTTTTTGTTTTTTGTGTGTGTATGTGTGGTATGTTTGATGTGTGCAGGTGCACATGTGTGTGCATGTGTGCAGAAGTACGAGACTAATGGGGTGAGTCTTCTTCAGGTACTCCCCACCTTATTCACTGAGGCAGCATCTCTCAGTTGAACCCAGAGCTCCCCAATATGCCAAGCCTAACTAGCCAGCTTGTTTCAGGGATCGCCTGTCTGCCTTCTGAGTGTGCTAGAATTACAGGGGGACCACCACACCCACTTGGCATTCATATGGGTACTGGGGGTCTGAACTCCGGCCTTCACACTTGCACTTTGCCTGCTGAGCCATCTCCCCAGTCACCCTTAAGAATGTCTGCCCAGAGGGAAGGTGGCCCAACACACCCAGGTCCCACATGGTTGGCTGACAGGGGAATTCCATTAAACACATGGATTCCAAGCAGGTGAGAAGGGGTAGAGATTCCAAGTTCAATTGGAATTCAGATTTCTCATAATACATTACAGGAGACTGCAGTCAGAATTATGGGCTGTGTCCATGCTTCTCTCTCCCTCAGCTTTTAGTCATCTAGGTAGTAGATCCTCCCTTCTACCTTCTCCCCTGCTTCCTGTCTTCCCAAGTCATTCATATATTTACACTGTGGTCCTAGGGTCAAAGAAGAAGTGTAAGAGCTACCTAACTCACACAGTGTCTTGTCAGAACACAGCAGCAGTGCAAACCAGGCAGAGTGGTATTCCCTGACATAAAACAGTCTCATGAGACAACGAAAAATCGAAAAGGAGCTTGCCTGTAACTAAAACTACAGTCTTGTATCACATTAAATATCACATTGTCTGGTATCCTTAAGTTAGACTAGTCTGAGAGACTTATATTTATCACAGGAACCAGTGTCAAGGCTTTTCCATGTTATGTCCAAGATGATTGGCATGAGCAGATGTGGAACCCTGGTTGAGAGGCAACAGTCATTTCGGCTGCTTGTGCCCCAGGTCAGAAATGTGTGACTCCACATAATGCTGTCTAGTAATTCTGACTGATCAATAGGACTGTTTCTTTCTACTTACTTTTCAAACCTCTGCTGTTTCAAAGGTAAGTGCTCTACAGACAGATCTTTTGGAAAGTCCTTGGGTGATCTGACAGCACCAGAATGCTTTGGGAACTGGTCCCTGTAAACTCTTGCAACTGACAAACAACCTTGTGGGACAAATCTCCACAGTGAGGAGAAAATGCTGGTAGTCTAAAAAGAAATGCTGAGCTGAATATGGCAGTATATACCCTGTAAACCCAGCACTTGGGAGGCTAACTGGGGAGGATGGAGAATTCAGGCCAGCCTGGGCTACATAGAGAGAATTTATCTCAAAAACACAAAAGACAGAGGGTCATTGAAAGAAAAAGAAATGTCAACAGAGTTTTAAAAAGTTAAGAAAAAATTGGGGGGTTGCTTTTTGAGATAGGGTCTCCCTGTAGCCACAGCTAGCCTAGAACTTACTATGTAGACCAGGCTAGCCTCAATCTCACAGAGATCTGTCTGTATCTGCCTGCCTCCCCAAAATAAATGAGAACCCAAAATACCAGAATTAGATGATTTAGAAAAAGAAAACCTGCACAAAGAAATGACAGAACCCAGGAAAGAGAAATAACCTAAACTAATACCATAAAAACACTGTAATTCAAGTTACTTAAAATTACATATTGAAAGACACATAGTCAAGACAGGTGTTACTGACAGGACAGATACAGAGACCATTGGAACTTAGGATGCAGAAATAAATCTACTAGCAGTGGTCAACTGATTTTCAATAAAGGTACCAAGATGGGTGCTAGATCCTGAAGTAGACTGAATTATGGTTCCCAGAAGATGTCTTACATGGACCCAGAGTGTGACTTTATTTGAAATAAAGGTCTTCATACGTACTTATGGCAAAAATTTTGAGATATCATCTTGGATTAGAGGAGCCTAAATCCAAAAATGAATGGCCTTATAAAAGACAGAAAAGGGGGCACACAGAGACACATAAAAGGACAAGGCCATGTGAAGACAGGCAGAGGTTGGAGTAACTGCATGCCAAGCACTGCCACCCATGGCAGGGCAGAGAGAGAACCATGCCATGGACTCCAGCAGGAATGAGCTGGACAACAGCCTAGTTTCAGACCTCTTGCCCCAGAACTGTGAGAGAATAAAATGTCTGTTGCCTCAACAGTTCTAGGAAACTAACAAAGGCCCCTCACCTCCTCCACATACAAAAACTAACCCCAAATGGATCATAAACTTCAATGTAAAACTAAAAGTATGAAACTCTCAAGAAAAAATATCCACAATAGTAAATCTTTATGACCTTGGATTAAACAATAGTTTCTTATATTTGATACCACAAACACAAATGAGGGATGGGGAGATGGCTTAGCGGGTAAGAGTGCTTGCTCTGGAATTTCAAATCCCCAGAACTCATATAGAAAGCCAGGCATGGCAACAACCCCAGCATTGGGGGTTGGAGACAGATCCCAGGAGCTCACTGGCCAGCTAGCCTAGCTTAAATAGCAGCTTCTTACTTAGTGAGAGACCCTGTGTCAAGCCAACAAGGCAGAGTGATAGAGGAAGACACCAATATCTTCCACTGGCCTCCATATGAGCATTCATGAGCATGAGCATTTATGAGCATGCACACCTGCACACTCACATACATTTACCACAGACACACCCTCCACACAAATAATAATTAAATAAAAAAATTTTAGAAGACACAAGAAAACCCAAGTAACGTCTGACTTCCTCTTGCCTTTCTTTGTTTTTTCTCCATGGACTTGCTGGTCCTGGTCTGGTCGTCTCTTTTCACTCCCACAGTAACAAGTGCATGTTAGTGCTCATGGAAACCACCTGTGTTCCTTTGATACCCAACATGATTGACATTTGAAGGGTGATTGCTTTTTGAGTCACTGTCTCTGTGCTCTCATGGTGGGGCTACTATTTGACAGTGATTATTTTTAAGGATGGCATTCCACTCTGAGGGGAGTACTATGGATTGAACCTAGCATCCTCAATACTGGTCCAGCAGAGAAGAAACATAGAGCCTCACTACAACCTAGTCTCCACTGAAAGACCAAAGATAATAAAAAACTCAACCAACGGGGTCAGTGGGGTGGCTAAGCAGGTAAAGGCACTTGCTGCTAAGCCTGATAGTCTGAATTTGATATCCAGGGTCCCACACAGTAAAAGGAGTGAACTGACTCCTGTAAATTGTACTCTGACCTCCACAGGTATGCCATGTCATATGTATACATACACACACACACACACACACACACACACACAGTATGTAAGTGAGTACCCCACATGGGTGCAATGCCTGTGGAGGCCCAAGCAGTTGTCAGACACACACACACACACACACATACACACGCACACAAACACACACTAAATAAATGTAAAAAAATTTTTTTCAATCTAACCAACAACCTAAACCCAGATGTGTAAGGCCCAACACATACTGAAGAGATAAGAAAAACCAAGACAGCTTGGCTCCTCCCAAAATTACTAATTGTACAATAATGGCTTCTAATGAGAATGAGTTAGATGAAATCCCGAAGAATTCAAGAGTGATTATAAAGTATGTCAAAGACATCAAACAGGATATAAATAAACTTTCAAATTCATTTCAGAAGAACATGGACATACAGTTGAATGAAATAAGGAGATCAATACGAAGCATGAAAGCAGAATCAATAAAGAGAAATACTGAGGAGAAGAAATCCAGACACTGAAAGTGAGGAAACGCTGAACTTTAATTATGTGCTGCTCTCACTAAGGTGGCGGCCCTGGGAAAGGCTGAGTGCAAGGTGGGGAAATGCACAGAGTGCACAGGATCCATTTTTAACTCATCAAAGATATATGCCAGAACCAAATATACTTACATAAATGCTGGGGGGAATAGAATGCAGACCTGTACAGCCATTGTGGAGAACAGTATGGGCATTCCTCAAAAACAAAAACGGGCTGGCAAGAGGGCTCAAGTGGTAAAGGTGCATGTCACCAAGCCTGACGATCTGGATCCAATCCCAGGGACCCACAAGTTCTCTGACCTTCATATGCCTGCTATAGACACACACACGCATACATATTCATACACGAGTGAACACATACACATACAGACATATACAAAAGAAATATATGTAACAAAAATTTTAAGAAAAAACTAAAAATAAGTTTAACATATGATCCAATGATCCAATTTTTGGGTACACATCCAAAGGAAATTCTGTCACATCAAAGACATACATATATATGTCCATTGTGGCACTATTTACAATTGCTAAAATATGGAATCAATGGGCAAATAGAGAAAATGTGCAGTGTATGTACAGCAAAATGTCATCCTGCCATGAAAAAGTGGTATTGCTTACAATCAAATGGCTAGAACTAGAAGATATCACACTAAACAGAATAAGTCAGACACAGACAAGTATTACATGTCCTATCTATTTCATGTGTGGATGCTAAAAATGTTAATGTAGGGCTGGAGAGATGGCTCAGTGCTTAAGAGCACTGGCTGCTCTTGTATAGGACCCATGGTTCAGTTCCCAGCACCCACATGGTGGTTAAGAACTGTCCGTAACTCCAGTTCCAGGGGATTCGATGCCCTTGTCTGACCTCCACAGGCACTGCATGACATGGGTGCAACTAAATACATGCAGGCAATATACTCATACACATAAAATAAAAATTAATAATAAATATTTTAAATGTCAATCTGAATAAAGAATCATAATAATTACAAGTTTTAGTGTTCTATAGTACAGCTGGGGGACAATAGTTCACAACAACTTATACTATGTTCTAGTTATTCATGAAGTTGGAAGACAGGAGTTCAGAAGCTCTAAGCACAGCAATGGTAAGGAGATGGAAGTGTTTATCATGTACTAAAATAACACTGTACTTCATATTTATACATTATATAGTTATATAGTAATGAAACACATTTAAAGAACATTTAGGTTGATGAAATGCTAGCTACTCTGATTTGATTGCTTTGTGTACATAATCACATTATTGCACTATAGTCTCTAAGTACATATTCCTTAAACACGAGTAATACTTCACATAAATAAGCAGTAAAAGCAAGCCCATATGTTCACCATGACAATAACTTAAAATCCTTTTGTATCAAGTTTTGCTGACTCTATACTATACAGCAACTCATTATTTTGAAAACAAATAAAAGGAAAAAAAATCAAATGTTCATTCCCAGTGGGTGTGGTGACACACACCTAGAATCCCAGCACTCAAGAAGCAGAGGTAGGTAGCTCTCTGTGAGTTAGAAGTCAGCTCAGTCTACAAGTTCCAGGCCAGCCAGGCTACACAGTGAGACTCTGTCTCAAAAATTTTCATCCTAGTGTCACCAAATCCCAAGTTCATTGAGGCAGACGCTGTGTGGATCCTCTATAGAATTAGCCCCTAGTAAATGAAGAAAGTGGACTGAGGGGTAGCTTAGTGATCAAGTACTTGTACAAATATGAAGACCTGTGTTTAGATACCTAGAGCCCATGTAAATGTTGGCTGGGCATGGTGGCATACCTGTAATTCCAGCCTCAGAAGACATAGGGGTGCCCCAGAGCAATGAGCTAGGGAGACTTGCCATCCTAGTAAGCCCTGGCTTTGATTGAGAGACCCTCACTGAATAAGGTGGAAGAGCAATCAAAGATGATTCCTGACATCAACTTCAGGTCTCCATATGTGCGCGCGCGCGCACACACACACACACACACACACACACACACACACGTATGCCCACTTCCATGCAAACATACACACAGAGGAAAATAGAAGTAGAATGGATTTTGATTTTGGATCTTGCCACACTGCAACTAAGGAACCTAGATATTATAATCACTAACAGCAAGCTATCCTTATATAGCACATATACACTCAATTGACTAAAGAATCCTGTGAGGTGGGTATCATTTCTTAGTTTACATACAGCACCACTTGGAGTCAAAGGCTGAGAAGCAAGCCCTAGGGCTTACCTCTGAGCAATGAGGATCTAATGACAATCAATAGCTCCCACCACCAGAAAAAGATGGTGGTATAGGTCTTTAACCTCAGCCCTCAGGAGGCAGACACAGGTGGATCTCTGTGAGATGGAGGCCAGCCTGGTCCACATAGTGACTTCCAGGTGGACTAGGAAAAGGGAGACCCTGTCAAAAAAAAAAAAAAAAAAAAAGATATGCAAGCAAGCGTTGCAGGACAAGCGTGGTAGGTGGAATACTGTGAGGACAATTAGTAACACAAATTACTGCCCACTCTGGGGGAGGTGACAGCATCACCTGGAACATGGGCTCCTCACACAACTGAAATATCAGAACTTAATTGTATAGCATTTGGGATTTGTTACAAAACACTGAGGAGGCTGTGGTTTGAAGTACAATGAGTTACAGAAGAAAAAGATTAGGTACAAGTCAGTACTATGTCACTTTTTGTGTTAGAAATTGTTTATAATAAGAAAGTTTCCCCAACATTTTATGATTATTTACAATTGTAGACAACCTGAAAACATTATGTAGTTAGCATTCAAGGACTCTACAGTGAATGCTTTTGCATGTTTGTCTTTCTTGCCTGTTTGTCTAGTAAAGAAAAGGTTATAAAAATCTTTTCTACAGGACTGGAGAGATGGCTCAGTGGTTAAGAGTACTGGCTGTTCTTGCAGAAGACCCGGGTTCAAATCCCAGCACCCATGTGGCAGCTAACAACCGCCTGTAACTCCAGTTTCAGGGGACCCAACATCCTCTTCTATCCTCCGCAGGCACTGCACGACATGGGTGCACTTACACACATGCAGGCATAAAACTCATACACATAAAATAAAAATAAATACATTTTTAAAAATCTTCTCTACTGTATCAAAGATAATATGTGCCCTACCTTGCTTGATGCTAACTGCTCTGGGCTGTGCTTGAATTCTTGGTCTGTAGTTATTGCAGAAACAAAAGAGCTCATTCTGACTGTGCTTCATGGATCATTCTTGGCAACTTATGCCACCAAAGGAATATAAACTGGTACAAATGCAAGCATAACCCAAATACACCACCTCTGTTCTTGGAAGTAAGGGAGCACAGTGTCCGCGTGGCCATGTGCCTTGGGGCAGGTGACATGGGGACCTGACCAGTTTTCAAAATCTCGGAGACAATGAGAGCAGTGACTTACCATGCTTCCAACTGCCATCCTTACCAAAGAACTTCAACACTGTTCTCACAAAGTCCTTGGCATTAAAACAAATAACAGGGCATTTACATCTGAGTGTCTGAAAAAGCACGTTCCTAGACAAAGGGACAAGTCACCCATTTAGACATGGATTCAAAACGTTTTTATAATCATTATTTTTTTAAAATTTTTAATAACTACATGATTAGAAGAAGCATTTCATTACAGCTTTAACATATTCAGTAACACACTCCAGCACAAGAGTACATATCTTTCACGAGTGGCTGTAAGTTTGAAGGTTCACAGTTAAATTAATACATTTATACAACACTAAACTCAGTATATGCCCTGTAAGACATAAAATTGAATGAGTTTTTAACCTTTAAAAAAGATCTCCATTTCATTTTAGAATATATTGTTCCTTACAGAAAAACTCATTGTTTTTGCTAACACTGAGATGTTGGTGCAAGCATCTCTAATCTGTAGCATCTATTACTAGTCATAATTGGTTGCACTTGGATCCTTGGCATCTGTGTATGTCTATAAAGTTATTGGGTACATTTCAATGGTAATGTTTATCACCTCTACTAATTAACATAATGTAAATTTCCATGCTTCCCCCTAAAATACATTTTTAAAATTTTGTTGATTTGTGTGTGTGTGTGTGTGTCTATCACACAGAACATCCCAAACCATCTTATTCAACTATACACCCACTTCCCAGATGGCATCTCCCATAGCCTCCCTCACTCAAATAGAGCCCTTATACTCTGATATCCCTGCTACTGTCTGCTGTGTTGTCGGCACCCCAGCCATTCCCCACTACTTGTCCTTCTGGTGAATC
>NW_008345700.1:1320603-1321065 GCF_000622305.1 Nannospalax galili
CAGAATCTGCTCCTCAGGGGTCACATGGGCTTGGAAGGAGCCCCTGGCTCCTTTCTTTTACCAGTTCTGCCTATGTGAAGATAAGTCAAAGGTCCTGCTCAACCATGGCTGGCTTCACTTGGAAGCATGGAGGTAATGATTCCTCTGTGTTGACCCTCCTCTTTGTAGACTGGACACTGGTTTAAGTCCATCTCATGGAGTCTCCTCGGCCTCCTTGATCAAGAGGACAGGTGACCCACCACAATTACAGGACATTTTGAGAGATGCTCATAGTCCCCTGGAACTAGTCAACCTAGGAGGGCAAGGAGCAAAAACTGTTCTTAATGTCCCTCTGGCCACATTATTATAGGCCTCAAAATATGTCTGTTAAACATCCAAGAAGGTTAGTTCCACCACTCTGGTACTTTTAATTACTGTGTGTCATGTAGATAAATCTTGGGCAAAAATTGTTCTCAGATAAAC
>NW_008345700.1:1321661-1323197 GCF_000622305.1 Nannospalax galili
CATGCAAATTTCATGATTTCATCTTTCTTTACTGCTGAGTAAATCTCCATCGCATAAATGAATCACATTTTCAGTATCCACTCGTCAATTGAAGGACACTTAGGTTGCTTCCATCTCTTAGCTACTGTGAAAAGAGCAGCAACAAACATGGATGTACATGTGTCTCTGCAATAGGATGGGTTCTTTGGGTATATGCCAAGGAGTGGTATAACTGGGTCAAGTGGCGGGTTCATTTGTAGTTTTTTAAGAGTTTGCCACACTGCTTTCCATAGGGGTTGAACCAGTTTGCAGCCCCACCAGCAGTGGATGAGTGTTCCCCTTTCCCCACATCCTCTCCAACATTTGGTATCATTTGTTTTCTTGATCTTAGCCAGTCTGACAGGGGTAAGGTGGAATCTTAAAGTGGTTTGAATTTTCATTTCCCTAATTATTAGTGATGGTGAACATTTTTTTTTTTTTGGTCTTTTTGAGACAGGGTCTCCCTGTAGCCCCAGCTGTCCTGGAACTCACTATGTAGACCAGGCTGGCCTTGAACTCACAGAGATCTGCCCGCCTCTGCCTCCCAAGTGCTGGGACTACAGGCGTGCACCACCACGACCGGCTCGATTCTATGTTTTTTTGAGTTCGTTATATACTCTGGTTATTAAACCTCTGTCGGATGTGTCGCTGGTGAAGATTTTCTCCCATTCTGTGGGTTTTCTGTTCGCTTCCCTGGGTGCCTCCTTTGATGTACAGAAGCTTTTTAGTTTAATGAGGTCCAATTTGTTAATTCTTGCCCTTATTTCCTGAGCAATTGATGGCCAGTTTAGAAAATCCTTTCCTACACCTGTATCTTGTAGCTTTTTCCCAATGTTTTCTTCTAACAGATGCAGTTTCAGGCTTTACATTGAGGTCTTTGATCCATTTGGAATTGACTTTTGTGCAGGGTAAAAGATAGGGGTTTAGTTTCATTCTTCTACAGGTGCAGATGTCCTTCAGTGAGTATTCTTGGCCACTTTGTCAAGAATCAGGTAGTTGAAATTACATTTACTCATATTTGGGTCTTCAATTTTGTTCCATTGATCTATGGGTCTATTTTTGTGCCAGTACCATGTTGTTTTTATGACTACAGCTCTGTAATACAGCTTAAAATCTGGTATAGTAATCCCCCTGGCATTGCTCTTAGTGCTCAGGGTTGCTTTGGCTATCCGAGGTCTTTTGGGCTTCTATATGAATCTTAGGATAGTTGTTTTTTTTTTTCCAATTCTGCGAAAAATGTCATGGGGATTTTGATTGGCATTACATTGAATCTATAAATGACTTTTGGTAGGATGATCATTTTCACAATATTAATTCTTCCAATCCATGAGCATGGGAAGTCCTTCCGTCTTCTGATGTCTTCATCAATCTCTTTCTTTAAATACTTAAAATTTTCATTGTAGAACTCTTTAATGTCTATAGTCAGGTTTATTCCAAGATATTTTTTTTTTTTGCAGCTATTGTGAAGGGGAGTGTTTCCATGTGCTCTTTCTCTGATTGCTTGTTATTGGTATATAG
>NW_008345700.1:1323912-1325037 GCF_000622305.1 Nannospalax galili
AAATTAAGTAGTATTGGATGCAGATCTTCTTTAAATGTCTGATAGAATTCTGCTGTAATTCCATCTAGTCCTGGGCTTTTTTTAATCGGGAGGCTCTGTATTACTGTTTCAATTTGTTTTGGTCTTATAAGTCTGTTTAAGCTGTTAATCTCTTCTTGGTTTAGTTTTGGTGGTTCCCATGCCTTTAGATATCTGTCCATCCATTTCTTTTAGGTTTTCAAATTTAGTAGCATATAGGTTTTTAAAGTATTCCCTTAAAGTGTTCTGTATCTTTCTGGTGTCTGTTGTGATGTTTCCCCTTTCATCTTTGATTTTGTTGATTTGGAGGTGCTCTTTCTTTCTTTTGGTTAACTGGGCTAGTGGTCTGTCAATTCTCGTTTATCTTTTCAAAGAACCAGCTCTTGGATTCGTTCATTCTTTGTAATGTTTTCTTTGTTTTGATTTCATTAATTTCTGCCCTGATTTTTGTTATTTCTTCTTGTCTGCTGGGTTTGGGTTTTGTTTGTTGTTCCTTTTCAAGTGTCTTGAGTTTCAATGTTGTCATTTATTTGTGTTCTTTCCGATTTTTTGATGTAGGCACTTAGAGCTATAAACTTCCCTCTAAGGACGGCTTTCAGCGTGTCCCAGAGGTTTTGTTGTGTTGTGTTGTCCTTTTCATCTAGTTCCAGGAATACTTTTCTTTCTTAATTTCTCTTTTGACCCATTGTGGTCTGATAGAATGCATGGAATCATTTAAATCTTCCTGTATTTGTTGAGGTTTGTTTTGTGCCCCAGGATATGGTCAGTTTGGGAGAAGGTTCCACGGGGTGCTGAGTAGAAAGTATGTCCTTTGGTGCTTGGGTGGAATACTTGGTAGATGTCACGTCCATTTGATATATCGTATTGTTTAGTTCAGATGTCTCTCTGTTAACTCTCTGCTCTATTGACCTATCTAATGGAGACAGTGCGGTACTGAAGTCGCCTACTATTAATGAGTTGGGATTAATCTAGGTCTTAAAGTCCTGTAGTATTCTTTTTATGAAGTTGGGTGCACCAGAGTTTGGTGTATATATGTCCATGATTGTAATATCTTCTTCGTCAATTGTTCCTTTGATCAGAATGAAGTGACCCTCTTTATCTCTTCTG
>NW_008345700.1:1326713-1376545 GCF_000622305.1 Nannospalax galili
AAGATTTTGGCCTCAGGA
Source organism: Nannospalax galili (assembly GCF_000622305.1). NCBI lineage: Eukaryota > Metazoa > Chordata > Mammalia > Rodentia > Spalacidae > Nannospalax > Nannospalax galili. The sequence continues at coordinate 1,326,732 of NW_008345700.1, forward strand.
ATTTGGGGGTTGGACTGGCCCGGCCGGGCCCAGGAAAGATGCTGATCTAGGACAGGTGGTGGCTGTGCCACCCAGAGATGCAAAGGAAGATGGGGGCGGGAAGCGGTCCCAAGGGCTCCTGGGGTTGCACTGAAGAGCTGGGTTGGTCCAGAGAGAGGCCTGTGGGTCAGAGAGAGGCTTGTGGGTCGTGCAGGCCCAGGGAAGCAGAAGGAAGTGATTCAGAACTTTTGATCTTGTAAACATATTATAACCAATAATAGCAAGGCATCATTATATAACACATATACACCTCAATTAACTTAACTAAGGTGAGTGTTATTTCTTATCTGCAGTCCATAGTGACATAGTGACACTTGGACTCAAGAGGCTGAGGAACATGTCCCAGGGCTTATGTCTGAGAAAAGCCTCAAGTTCTGCAGCTCTTTACAGAGCACACACACTGGACCGGGCCCCAAGCTGCTCTCTACCCAGTTCTCCCAGAGCCACTCCAAGCATCCCATCTGTCAGCACTCTGAGTCCTTCCCTCTACCACCTCACTGTGCCATTCCACCCAAATCCTGGTCATAGTGTTCCTCCTTGTTCACCCTTCTCCCATAACTTGTGTGACCTGCTTAAGGGCTGTTCTGAGGGAGTGGCCCTTCTGAGTCTCTGTGCATGCCTGTCCATAAACCTGGCACAGAAGGACCCACATGTGCTGGATTGCAGCTCTCCCATCACCTCCTGAGTTCCTGAATGTGGGGTTCATAATGGCTCACCTTCATCAGATGTTTGCAAATGCCATGATAACCCTTCACAATGTTGCTTCACCAAAACCTAATCACAGTCTTAGGAGGCAAGCATTCCATCCAGTATCCAGAGGAAGGGTCTTGGGCTTGAAAACACTACATCTAAAGGTGGCAACCTTGGGGTCTAAGACTATATTTCTCTGCTTGCAGAGGATAAACCCTAAGCCACCAAACCATAAGTCCCTCTTCATGGCAAAAGTTCATTAATATATGAAAAAGGCCTCTTGAGGGGGCTGGAGAGATGGCTTAGTGGTTAAGAATACTGGTTGTTCTTGCAGAAGACCCGGGTTCAAATCCCAGCACCCACATGGCAGCTAACAACTGTCCACAACTCCAGTTCCAGGGGATCCGATAGCCTCTTCTGTCCTCTGCGGGCATTGTACAACACAGGTGCATTTACCTACATGCAGGCAATACATGCATACACATAAAATTTTTTTAAAAAAGAAAAAAGCCTCTTGATAGGAGTGAGGTAGGAAGAAAGCAGGCAACTGGGTGATGTATAGTTGGACTTTGCTTGTCTGGCTCCATAGGCACATTCTCAGGTATTGTGAGTGTCATGTGGCCTTGGTTTCTTTGAACAGGAGGCCAAGTTGATAGAGAGGGCAAAGTGACAACAGCACCAGGTCTTGGCTTGGAAAGGGACATGCAGTGGGAGGGAAGAGTAGAAAGGAGTGAGGAATGAAGGAGGAGAACAGAGTTCATGGGCCTGTCAAATCGTGAAACACATCCTGGAGGAGGTGATCTACCAGCTGCACTCTCCTCCCCTAGGGAGACACTCAGGCTGGCTGAGTCTGTCTTGATGGAGCAGACAGCAGAAGAGCATCCTGTGGACCAGGAGGTGACTCACAGTGACTCATAAGCACTTGCCACACAAGCATGAGGACCAGAGTTCAGATGCCCAACACTCTTGGAAATGCTGGGTGACTGGCCTGTAGTCCCAGAACTTGGCAGACAGGCATCCCCAGCATAAGCTGGCTAGCTAAACTAGCCAGAATCAGTGAGCTCCAGATTTAGTCACAGATGATGGCTCAATAAAGTGGACAGCAATGGAGAAAGACACCTAACATTAACTTCAGGCCTTCACACACATATGCACATGCACACATATCCACACCCAGAACACTTATAAACACATGCACACACCACATAAACACACGTGCAAAAAAATTTTTTTTTTTTGTCTTTTAGAGACAGGATCTCCCTGAAGCCCCAGCTGGCCTGGAACTCACTATGTAGACCAGGCTGGCCTTGAACTCAGAGAGATCTGCCTGCCTCTGCTGGGACTAAAGGTGTGTGCCACCATGCCCGGCCAAATTTTTACAAAAATATATTTATGGGGGCTAGAGAGATGGCTCAGCAGTCAAGAACATGGCTGCTCAAGGTCTGGGGTTCGATTCCCAGCACCCACATGGTAGCTAACAACTGCCAGTAATTCCAGTTCCAGTAGATCTGATGCCCTCTTCTGACCTCTGCAGACATTGCATGACACAGGTGCACTTACATACATGCAGGCAATACACGCATACACATAAAATAAAATTTTTAAAACTCAAAATATATATTTATGTATAATTTATTATGATTTTAGCTTCTTTTTTTTTTTGGTCTTTTTGAGACAAGGTCTCCCTGTAGTCTCAGCTGGCCTGGAGCTTGCTATGTAGACCAGGCTGGCCTTGAACTCACAGAGATCTGCCTGCCTCTGCCTACCAAGTGCTAGGATTAAAGGCCTGCATCACCACACCTGGCTTTTTAAATTCATTTTTAATCCTAAAAATACTATTATAGAATTAGGATTATTATCTCCAATTTTATGGTACTTGAGGTACTTAGTATAATTTTCCTAGAACTTAACATTCATTCGACGATGCTGAATAAATATTGATTACTTGTTCTACAGTATTGCTCTTAGTTGTGGGGTCATAAAAATAAAAGAAACAAAAAGTCCTACCCAAACCCTCAACAAGCCTAGGAGTATACATACAGTACACACAATAAGATACATGAATGGTGTTGGTGGAGGACATCACACAGTGGCAGGTATTAAAATGTGAAAAGTGCTGGTATCAGGTATTACAGAGAAATGTGCAGATGGGCTTGTGTATGGTGTTAGGCTCAGGTGCTGTTTTATCCAGGTGTTCAGAGAAGGCCTGGCTAACAACAAACTTGAAGATATGAAGGACAGCATGACAGAATTTAGTTGGTGAAGGAAAGCTCTTCAGAGAAAACTTTAATAAATATGAAAAGTGACAAAAAGGAGAGAGCTAGAAAAATCACTACCATTTGAGCCACAATTAAATAAGGTTCATTTGGCTCACACTTGCAGCTGCAAAGTCCAAAGAGCATGGTGCTGGCCTGGCTGGGGCCCACTGACAGCATCGCAACGTGGTGAAGAGGAAAGGGAGCCAGCTATGAGCAGAAGGGGCCAAGCACATGATGGCCTCACTTATAACAGCACACTACTATTGGCACTCACTCTTGAGAGATGCAACCCACTTTGCAAGATCAGCACTAACCCATTCAGAAGCGAGGAGCCTCCATAACCAACCCCCATCTACGGGGCCCTTCTCTTAAGGGTTCACCACCACAGAAAGGCCATCATCCTGGGGACCAAGCCTATGGCAGAAAGACCAGTGGGGCACAAACCACAGCAAGCCAGGTCTTCACACACAGGTGCTCTTGGATGGCACTCCTGTTGGCAGGCAGTACTACCTCATGCAGCACTGAAGGGGAGGGACCTGGAGTAGGGAAAGTCACCTGGAACTGGGGCAGTGGCAGTGGGTTTTCAGGACTGCAGATGAGGTTCCCCTCCAACCTCTCACTGTGAAGTTGTCCTAGAACAGGAAATGGCAGCAGTTTCCACTCTCCATTCCAGAAGCTCTGGAGGAGGGGACTAGTGCTTGCATGGGTTTCTGTCTTTAAAATCCTTTATTTTCATGTGTTCATACAAAATGTCTAAAAGAGTAAATAATTAAAATTGGAGCTTGGGAAGCTTTACATTTCCTCTGATGAGTAAAGATTTCTTACCTGGCAAACAGTCTATGTGCCTCTTGTTTTTGGCCCCAGAGAAAGGAATGTTCTGTTTGTATGTAGATACAGTGGTCTGCCAAGTCCTGTCCCAGGGCACCACCACAGACGAGGGGGCTCAGAGGACTGCTGTCTACATGGCTCCTTAGCAACATCACAATCCCTTTAACAGAGGAAGTCAGAACCTATGAAAACACAGTGGTATGTTTCCAAATTAAGCAGAGACACACCTATTCAGGCAAGATGAATTGCTTTATGATGACAGCAAGCTAGAGACAATGGAGTAAATCTTTTAACTAATGAAACCCAAAGGTGGCCATTTAAAATCTTTGTATGATTGTGTATGTGTGTGTGTGATGCCTATATATAATGTGTATGTATGATGTGGGTATGACATGTGTATGTATATGAGGCATGACATATGATGTATGATGCATGTGCGTGTTCTGTGTGTACGCCGTGTTGTGTGATGCACGTGTGTATGATGTGTATGTATGTACATGATGTGTGTGCACAATGTGTATATGATATATGTGTATGATATATGTATATGTATGTGTATGGTATGTGTATGATGTGTTTGTGTATGATACATATGCATGATGTATCTGTACATGATCTGTCTGTATTTGTATATAAAGTGGCTGTATATGATGTGTCTGATGCATTTACGTGATGTGTGTGTACCCTGTGGTATGCTGTGTGCATATGGTGTGTCTGTGTCTGATGTGTGTGTGATATGTGTACAATGTGTGTATAATGTGTCTATGTATGCTGTGTGCATATGATGTGTCTGTGTATGCTGTGTATATATGTCTGTGTATGATGTGTATATACGATGTATGTATATAATGTGTGTATATGATGTATATACATGATGTCTGTGTACAATGTCTGTGTACGATGTGTGTATGTATGATGTGCGTGTGCACATGCTCGTGTGAATGCTGGGGTGGGCATGCCATGGTGCTGATCTTCACCTTCCAAGCCATTTGAGACAGGGTCTCTTGCTGCCTGCCACTGTGTATTCCAGGCCAGTTAGTCCCTGAGCTTCAAGGGATTCTCCTGTTTCTGCCGCCCATTGCCCCACAGAAGCCCTCTGCCATGTCCAGCTTCACGTAGGTTCTAAGGGTCTACACTCAGGTCCTCATGCTTGCTTTTAAAGGACCTGAGTCATCTCCCCAGTAACAAAGTGATTTTAAGACAGGGTCATCTATGTAGTCCAGGCTGGCCTAGAACTCTTGATCCTCCCTGCCTCAGTCTCCTGAGTACTGGGATTATAGGTGTGCACTACCACACCTGGGTTTCACTTTCTACTCAACAAGATATCCTTCAAAAGTAGAAAGCAATGTGTTTAGGGGCTCTAATCCTTGATCTGGTTCTTAAATGATTTTAGGGTTATCTCTTCACAGGGGAGAATGTTAGAGTAGCCTTGATCAGAGCTCTGTGGGGGCCCATCAGGGAAAGCTATTTCTCTGGTCTGGGTGGAGACCTAACATTCTAAGCTACCCAAAACATAAAAGTTAATACTGCTGGGCCGGTCAATCACCTGGCTAAGGGACCATCTCTCAAAGTAGGTGGGTTCTCCATAAGCCACGCTAAAGAGATAGGAGAAATAATTATCCCTTTAATGAAATAATGTGCTTTTTCTTCCCAGAAGTCCTGCCCCTAGTGCAGTGATGCAGCTTCATAAGCCTGCCCACTTTTCTTTTTTATGCTTTTATTAATTCTTTGAGCATTTCACACAAGCATACAATAGATTTTTTTGACATACTCCCCCTAACTCCGCCTCCAACTCCTCCCAGATCCTTTCCCATCCTCCTGTGCTGTCCTGACTTTATTATAACCCACTAAATCTAATTTGTGCTGTCCATATACTCCTGAGTGTGGGGTCAGTCACAGGAGCATGGCTGACCTACCAGTGGCCACATCCTTAAAGAAAATGAACTCTCCCTCCCCCAGAAGCCATCAACTGTCGACCGTGTGCCTCAGCTTAGGGGTGGGAGCTTGTGAGCCCTCCCCTCTCCATGCTGGAACGTTGACTGGCTTGATCTTGTACAGGCAAAGGCAGTCCTGCCATGTCCAGAAGATACTATTTCACTCTGGTCCTTCCTGACTCCGGCTCTTACAACCTCTCTGCCCCCTTTTCTGTGATGGTCCCTGAGCCTGGCAGGGAGGAGGGTGTGATAGAGATGCTCCCTTTGTGGCTCAGCACTCCACAGGCACTCAGCTCTGCATTTGGACCAGGTGTACACTTTTGCTCTAAGCACTGTCCACTGCACAAAGAGACTCCTCTGAGGTCTGAGAGCTGCGCTGGTCTGCAGGTGCACAGAGAGGAATTTAGAGGGCAGTTCTGCTTCTTCGAGTTACTCAGAAAAGTTTAACTTTTCCTTTTCTTTTTTCTATCTCTGCTCTAAGATTGCTTTCCCTAACACTTTGGGCTTCACTCTCTAGTCTCATTCTCCAACATGTGGCCGCTCATAGGCTCCATGCTGGCCTAACTCCAATGCTATGGCTTTCTCTCTTCCTCTTTATGCCACCCCTTAGAGCCTGCCTGCCCTGGGATCTTGCTTTTAAACTCTAATAAAACTGTCCTTGAGGAAAAAAAGACAAAAGCTTTCTTACAAAACAAAACATAAAAAGAGTCAACACAATTTGCATTGAACTGGATGTTTGCAGAAACTGACAATACAATGCTAAAATTTATTTTATGTCATTTTATTTGGTCTTTTTGAGACGGTCTCCCTGTAGCCCCAGCTGTCTTGGAACTCACTATGTAGACCAGGCTGGCCTTGAACTCACAGAGATCCGCCTGCCTCTGCCTCCCGAGTGCTGGGATTAAAGGCCTGCGCCACCACCCCCGGCACAATGCTAAAATTTATTTGGAAATGCAAGAACTATCATAACCAAAATGATATTGAAATAGATTAACCCATTGGAAGAGTCAAACTTTCTGATTTCCTAATTTGTTAAAAAGCTCAGAAAATAAGGCAGTAAGATTTCTAGCACTAGAAAGAACCAAAGATAAAAGGAGAGTCAAACATCCCGAAACCAACCCTTAGCGTACTTACAAAAATTCTTATTTATTATTTTTTATGTGTATGCGTGTATTGCTTTCATGTAGGTAAGTGCAGCTGTGTTGTGCAATGCCTGTGGAGGACAGAAGAGGCTGTCGGATCCCCTGGAACTGGAGTTATGGACAGTTGTTAACTGCCATGTGGGTGCTGGGATTCAAACCCAAGTCTTCTGCAAGAACATTCAATGTTCTTAACTGCTGAGCCATCTCTCCAGCCCCCTTAGCGTTCTTATAATCCTAACATTTGAGCTGAGGCAGGAGGATAATTATGAGTTTGAGTTCAAGGCCAGCCTGGGCTATATAGTAAGACCTGGTCTCAAACAAAACAAAACAAAAACAACAGAAAAGATAAACAGAAGCCAACTGATTTTTTCTCTATAGCCAATTGATTTTCAATAAAATTATTACGACGGTTAACTTCATTGTCAATGTGACTAAACTTAGAACTACCATGGAAACACTCTGGGTATGTCTATGAGAGTGTTCCCAGAAAGATCTGGCTGAGCAGAGAAGACCTGTTCTGAATGTGGGTGACACCATCCCATGGGCCGGGGTCCTGGACTGAATATAGTAAAAAGAAGAAAGTCAGCTAACACCGGCACTCACCTCCCTCTGCTTCTGACTGTGGATGCAATGTGACCAGCTGCCTCAAGCTCCTGCCACCACACCTTCCCCACCATGAAGGACTGTACTCTCAAACTGTGAGCAAAATAAACCCTTCCTTCCTTAAGGTGTTTTTGTCAGACATTCTGTCACAGCATCAAAAATGTAACAAACACAAGTACTAAGAAAATTCAGTGAGCACTGTTGAAACAAGTGTTTTCAAAAATGGAATTGGGACAATAAATCACATGCAAAGGGTGAATTTCTGCCCCTATGTCACAGCCTATAAAAAAGATTGACTACACTGGCGCGGTGGCACATACCTTTAATTCCAGCACCTGGGAGGCAGAGGCAGATGGATCTTTGTGAGTTTGAGGCTAGCCTGGTCTACATAGTGAGTTCCAGGGCAGCTGGGACTACAAGGAGATCTTGTCTCAAAAATATTTTTTTTAAAAAAGAACATACAGATATATGAAGATACTCAACCCCAGTAGCAGTGTAGACAAATACAAATTAAAACAAGAAGACACCATTAAAAAAAAGATTAATTACAATGGATCACAGATTTAAATATAAGAGCTAAAACTACAAACACGTAAGAATAAAACTAGAGCAAATCTTAATCCAGGACAGAAGCAGTGAGTGTGTATGTATGTGTGTGTGTGTGTGTGTGTGTGTGTGTGTGTGTGTAGTACATGCACATGACTGTGTGGGACATACAGAGGCCAGAGCAAGACGGGAATCTTCCTCAGTGGCTCTCTGTTACTGCCTTGAGGCACTATCTTTCACTGAACTGAAAGCTGGCCATCGTGGTTACACTGGCTGGCTGTGCTTGTCTTTGCCTCCTAATTTACAGGCATGCACAGCCATGCTAGCTTTTTCTTAAGGGCTGGGGATTTAAGATCAGGTCATCATGCTCATAAAGCAAGTACTCTCACCCACCAAGCCACCCACCTGAGCCACCTCCTGAGTCCCAAAGCATTCTGAATAAAATAACAAAAGCAAAGCCTTTGGAGTTCTTCAAAGTTTTTTTTTTTTCTTTTTCCCTAAAGACACTCTCAAGAAATTTGAACAAAAACCAGACCACAGATTTGGAGACCTGGAAATCATAGATCTTATTAGGGACTTGAATGATATAAAGAACATGCAAAGAACTCTTACAGGGGTCTGTGAAATGGCTCAGCAGGTTAAGGGACTTGCTGCCAAACCTGACAACCTAAGTTCCATTTCCGAACCCTCATGGTAGAAGAGAACCTTCCCCTCCCAGTTGTCTCTGACCTCTATATGTGTGCACGTCCTCCTAAGCAAATACATAATAAAACTCTTATAGATCAAAACAAGAATACAAATATCCCAATTTTCAAATGAGGAAAAATTCTTGGAATTTCACCAAAGAAGATATACCAATAGCCAGTAAGAGCATGAAAAGATAGTCAATACCACCAGTATTGAGTAAGTGCAATTCAAAAGTACAATGAGGGGCTGGAGAGATGGCTCAGCAGTTAAGAACATTGACTGTTCTTGCAGAAGACCCAGGTTCAAATCTCAGCACCCACATGACAGCTAACAACTGTCTGTAACTCCAGTTCCAGGGGATACAACAGTCTCTTCTGTCCTCCGTGGGCCTTGCACGACACGGGTGCACTTACCTACATGCAGGCATAACATTCATACACATAAAGTTTTTTTAAATTTTTTAAAAAGTACAATGAGATACCACTTGTACCCACTGGAATGGCTAGACTAGGAAAGACAAGTCCTGTCAAGCGGGGGGAACGTTTGAATCCTCGTATCTTGGATGTAAAACTGCTCCTCCAGAAAGCAGTTTAGCAGTTGCCTAAGAATCGATGGACACTACATTGTCTGTCAACTACTTACCATAGAAGAGGAGAGGAAGGCTTCAAATCTTATTCCTAGCTCTCCTATCAAAATCAGAAAGGGGACTTGTTTTCAGATGAGATCTCACTATGTTCTCCAGGCTGGTTCCTGATTCCAGGGTTCAAGTTATCTTCCTGCCTCAGTCTGTCAATTGCTAGTACCACAAGCTTGTGCCACCATGTACTAACCTGGTTGGCTCTGAGCTGCGTGGAACCATCCTTGTACATCAGTGTCACTACCAGGGCTGCAGCCTGCTTGAGAACATCCATCAGCTGGACTTTTGCCAAATCATCCAAATACCTAATATCACAAAGCTGTTTTCCAAATGCTCCTGAGTCCTCAGAGTTCAGATGGGTCTCAGCCTCGTTGGTATCATCTTCCAGTGCCACATGTGTATTTGTTTTCTCTAATGAATTACTATATGTAATATGCTTTCTTTTAAGATTCATGCTTTCCTTTCTTCCTTTACTTATATTTTCCTTCATGAAATGCTTTCTCTTATATTTCATTTTCTGTAAAATTGAAGCTTCCTGATTACATGGGGGAATTATACCACTGGAAAGAGTTAAAGAGCTAATGTTCTTCTGTACTTGACCAGCAGCCAGCTGACCCGTGAGCTTAGTAATGGAGGACTGAGGAGCGAGCTCAATGGATCCTCTCGATGTCTGGCTTATTAAAGAGTTATGGTTCTGCAGAAAAGAGCAAAGTATTTTATTACAATATAGATTTATAGGACAGGTCTATAAACCAAACCGATACAGCTTGACTAAGATAATGTGAGCACATTACATTATCTGTGATCATTCTCTTTTCATTTCCTGCAGGGCATGCTGGGCAAACGCTCTACCACTGAGCCATCCCTCCAGGCCATATCCATACTTTCCAGCAAAGCTACACAGCGTCTTTCTGAACTGTGAACAATTGAATGCTGAGGCTAGAGCAGGTAAAAGCTCAACATGCTTCCTGCAGCCTTTGCTGGGCATTGGGCATGTCAGAAGATGCATGCCCAAGAGTGAGAGTCAGTAATTTACAACTCCAAGTAGAGGCCAGTCACAGAGAAAATAAAATTACCAAAACTGTTTGACTATGTTAACTGACCTATTAAATTTAAAAGGGAAAAAACCAAGCTTATCAGCTATTTTTGTCCTTAATCCAGCAATGTGCAATCTTCACTGACAGATCCACAGAACCACTGATGAGGGAGGTCTCTCTACCCATTTCATTAGAAGATTCATTTCCAGTAGTACTTTAAGTGCTTACTTCCAAATTTATAATATACCTTGCTTTGGACAACTGTACATTAATATTACTTTTTAAATTTTTTTCCTTTCTATTTTTAAGCACTGAATAAACCCCCCACCCCAAGGGTTTTTCCTTTCTGTTTTTTAAGCACTGAATAATTTTATTACTTTTTAAATTTTTTTCCTTTCTATTTTTAAGCACTGAATAAACCCCCCACCCCAAGGGTTTTTCCTTTCTGTTTTTTAAGCACTGAATAATTTTATTACTTTTTAAATTTTATTTTTACTTTATGTATATTGAGTGTTTCGTCATGTATAAGTGCACCACATCATGCAATGCCTGTGGAGGCCAGAAGAGGGTGCTGGATTCCTCTGGAACTGTAGTTACAGACAACTGTTAGCCACCATGTGGGTGCTGGGAACCGAACCCAAGTTTTCTGCAAGAGCAGCCAGCCAGTGCTCTTAACCACTGAGCCATCTCTCCAGTTCTAATATTACTTTCAAAGTAATTTTGAAAGAAAATATTTTAACTCTTGGTCATATGCTAGGGAAAATTTAACATTTATATTCATATTTTTACTGCAGAGAAACAGTTTTCAAGAACAGACTCTTAGGCATAAAATTATATTGATTAAAAACTCCATGGAGGAGTTTTCAAGAAAAGAAATTCACTAAGAAAAAAAAATATAAGATTTCAGACTATTGAAGATCTTACTAGTGTTTTTTTTTTTTTAAAGATGATTGTGGGTATTAAATTTCCAGAGAGTGCTTTGAATCATAATGAATATATTTAAATTTTGGTATGACAGTTTAAAAAATGTCAATATTAACAATATGCCAGAAATCATGTCCTTTGAAACTTTTAAAACTTGTGCTGAACGTTTTACATTTCAACTTTAAAGTATTTCAGAAAGTATACAGCTTTTCAAAATTCTTGGGCCAAATAATCACCCTTCCAACACAAGAGATCAGTCTCCTCCTTGTCCCCATTTACAGAAGTTAACTTTAAATTAGGCTGGAGGCTGACAACTGGCTCAGGGTAAAGGCATCTGCCACCAAACCTGACAGCCTCAGTTCCATCTCCAGGACCCACATGGTGGAAGGAGAGAACCAACTCCTGCAAGTTGTCCTCTGACTCCCACACTCATGCTGTAGCACATGCATGCCATGCCCCCCCAATCCCCCCTACACAAAATAAATAAAATGCAATAAAAATTAAACAGCTCAAAAAATAAAACTAGGGGGGCTGGAAAGATGGCTCAGCGGTTAAGAGCACTGACTGCTCTTGCAGAGGATCCGGGTTCAATTCCCAGGACCCACATGGTGGCTACGAACCGTCCTTAACTCCAGTTCCAGGGGAATCCGAAGCCCTCTTCTGGCCTCTGTGGAATTGCACAACATGGGAGCACTCACATACATGCAGGCAATACACTCATACACATAAAATAAAAACGATAAATAAAATAGTTTTAAATGTCTATTATTAAAAAAAAATACTAGGTTAGAACCTGAACACACACAGTTTGCTCCCATCTCCTATGCCAGGCCTTCAGTGACACAACTTCTTTTTCCTGTCCAGCCCAAACTGCTCAACTCATCCACTATGGCCTTTATATCTTGAACTAGTTATTTCTTCTGAAGTTCCAAGCATTTTTCTCTTAGCCCTTCAGAATTCCCTGGTGTTCTCACTCTCTAAAGGTAAGACCCTAGGTCTACACACCTCCTTATCACCCACTACATTCCAACTCAGATGCAATTTTAATACTTCACAAAAAATCCCAAATTCCTGCCCCGACTCCTCAGACACAAAAACTGCAGCAGCTCTGAGGCTGGGTTAGAGTCCCTCCTCCTGGCCTCAGAGGATGCTGAACTTTGCTATAACAGCACTTAATGCACATATGGAGCAGGTTTGTGGTTCCTTCTGTTGCTGTCCCATGTCACGTGCCACCCCCCAAAGTCCAAATCAAACCCTGTGGTCCTGGAGAATAGGAATTTTATTTAAAGCATTATAGCCAAGTGTTCAGCATGCACCAGGATGCTTCATGGTGTGGTAACAAATGGGGTGTCTTACCTTTGTTTCTAGTGGTTCATTCTTCCCATCTTCGGAGAGCATTGAGTACTGGACACTGGATTTGTCTGTCATTTTTGAAGCTTTAGAAAATAAAACATTAAAGTTGAAAAATAAATTATAAAATTAGCCAAGCTTTGAAAATAGCCTCTATAGTCATACTAGTTATCCATTACCAGCACAACTGAAATGCATAGGACCATTGCAGCAAGTGGTTATGTAAAGTGTCTTCCAACTGACTGAACACAGATCTGTGCAATCATGAAACTCTTATTTATGAACACTTGGAATTTGCACTGAATACTTGATTTTGAAAATTCAAAGTCAGTATTTCATAGACATCTTAAAAGTATTCAAGTTTTGAGGCAATTGTTGTGTTGAATAATCGTGCATTAGAACAATCAGAGGCTCAGGGAAACATTACTGATACAAACACCTAATTTAGACTTTAATTTTAATAAGCCTCAGCTGGGAGCCTCATAGATGGCTCAGTTAGTAAAGCATTTGCTGTGCGAGCCTGAGGACTCAAATTAAATCCCTAGAAACCAAAAGCCATGTGTGGTGGCAAAACTTGCTATCCCAGTGCTGGGGAGGTAGAGGCAGAGGGATGCCTAGGGCTCACTACATCTAGGCTAGCCTATCATCATGCCCCAGGTCCAGTGGGAGACCTTGTCTCAAGAAAAAGGTGAACAGCTAGCTCCTCAGAAATGACACCCAAAGTTGACCTCTGGCCTACATATGCACACACATGTGCACACGAAAATAACTCAATAAGCCTGGGCTAAGTGGTAAAGGATGGAACTAGGGTTCAGTCCCAGGCAGTGTAACTGGGACAGCTGTGCTCTTAGCCACTTTGACAGATGTTTCCTCTCTAGCAGCAACAACCACCAAGAAATGCACATGGGGGAAAAGATTTCATTTACAACAGAAAAAAATGACTAAGGATACCTTTAACAGAAAACGTTCAACATTCTCAATAATGAAAACTTAAATTCTTATGCAATGACATAAAACATGACCTTACAAATGAAAAGATGGGCTGGAGAGTGGGGCACAGTAGTCAAGAGCACTTCCTGCTCTTGCAGACCTAGGTTTCATTCCAAGAACCTACATGGTGGCTAACAACCATCTATAATTCCAGTTCTAGGGGATCTGATGCCTTCGTCTGGCCTCTGTGAGCACTGTACATATGTGGTGCACTTACATATATGCAGGCAAAACACTTCATACACATAAATAAAAATAAGTAAATCTTTTTTAAAACAAGTGGAGGGGGTTGGAGAGATGGCTCAGGTGGTTAAGAGCACTTGCAGAGGACTCAGGTTCAGGCTCTAGTAACCACATGGCGGCTAACAAATGTCCATAACTCCAGCTCCAGGGGATCCAATACCCTATTCTGAACTCTGAGGGCACTGCACAATATGGGTGCATTTACATATATGCCAGCAATACACTCATGCACATAAAATAAAAATAATAAAATATTTTAAAAACAAGTGGAAAGACAGCATTAGAATATGTATAAAATGTTATATTTTTTCAAAATATACATTTAATCTAGTTCCAATTACACACCTACAGGGATATTTGAACTTAATAATTTCAAAATGAATGTGAAAACTAAATCCCTGATAAAAGATAAGTTAAAAAAAATAAAGGAACTGCCATGCTAGATTATCAGAACATACTTTAAAGGCACTATAATTAGATCCACATGGTATTGAAAGGGAACAGACCAAAGGACCTCTGGAGCAGAATAGCCAGCTGCTCCAGGTAATGTCAGCTACACCCTCCTTTCGTTCCCAGGTCAATTACCCTAGCAGGACAGAGACTGTGCTCCTTGCCTGTCACAAGGAGACTGGAATGACCAGTGGCTTTAGCTTGAAATTGAATGGCAGTCTTCTGTGCCCTGGGTGGGTTTCCCTCTGGGAGTCAAGGCCTGGACAACAGAGGTGTGATGAACACACTCTTCCTAAACGGTCACTGTGAGTAATGATTTCTAGCTTTTGATTACCACACTAGTGACTACATCTTGGGGACATGGTACCAGCAAGTCACTGTTGTGCCAGTATACACTATACTCTGGAAACTACTATTCACTTCAAGATGGTCCCAGAGTTATGCCTCCATGGACCATTCTGCTGTCAGGCTAGCAGCTTCTGGGTTTTGGCTGTGAGGGGATGGGTGGGTAGCACTGTTATGTATACACTGCTGCGGCCCCTCTCTGTATACTGATCCTGTGTCAGTAGATAAGTGCTCTGGGAGCCTTGGAAGATGGAGCTGACAGAGGCCCTGAGAATGGGAAAAGAGAACCCATGCCTAGAACACGCGTTGATTTGGTCCAGATGAGTCACTAGGTAACTGCACATGCTGGCATGTATCTGTGGTCCAGTTGCTTGGGAGGCTAAGGTGGAAAGATACTTAAACAAGACTAGCCTTGGCCACACAATGAGACACCATCTCAGAAAAAGAATTTCAGAGCATAGGGACTTCAGTGTGGCCAATCTGCCACCAAGTGACCGTTCCCAAAAGATGATGCCACTGGGAGCTCTGAGCTCAGTCTCTGCAGTTGGAAGAGAAACAGCTAAATCAGTCCTGGTGAGAAGGTCCATGCACAACCTCTACCCCCAAATAACCTATCCCATGGTTAACAAAGTAACCATGTATCAACACTGAGACATAATACACTGAGACTAGAATGTGTCAATTGGCCTCGGCAGTGGATGTTCACAGGTGGGAGATACTTTAATTCATCCCATGGATCTACCCATTTGCTTTGCCTCAAGAATTCTGAGCCAAATGTTCTGATTTTTCTTATTCTAGGTCCCTGGCCAACAAGTCAAGCCACTCACCTTTGTCTACAGGTCCCAGGGTCTTTTAACCTTAGTGCCACTTCCATACAGTGGATGGCCAAGCATTCCACCTGAAGTTTTGCCCTTTGGATTTACCAGGGTGCCTGAACTGGGCTGTGGTGCATCTGCAACCAGTCTGGGCTGTGATTACATACTGAGTATTATGAGTATCTACATACTGAGATAAGGCACTGTAAACCAAGCCCTGGGGGTTTGAGCCAACTGCTCAGGCAGTTGGTAGTGCCTACTAGCCTGCTTGTACCCAATACCAAATAAATCACTTTCCAAGAGGAGGATTGCTGCAGGCCCTCCTCTTGAAGTTGTAACAGAACCAGCCAATGCTGGATCATTTGGGCTTCAGTTATTTGATGTCCTCATAGTCTCCATCACCATCTCTGCAAGAACCAGTACTATGGCAGGAGTCATTTGTTGCTTTAATTTTTCAGAGGACTTATGATTCTTTGCTGTCAATTAATGACATTGCCTTGCTCCAGTCTTTTGGAGTCTGAATTATGATTCTCCTTGGGCCTCGCCATAAATGCCACAGAATTTTTTCCACCTCTAACACCACAAAGTCTGTTGTGCTGGCAGTGCATATGGCAGGCTACTTGCTGCGCTGCCTGGACATGATCAGAGGCCTCACATGAAGCAGGTAGCTTTTGATTGCTCACTGTATGAGCTGGGAAACTATTCCCAACTGTGGAATATACTACCTTTACTCCCTGAGTGCAAACATTTCTATCAGCTGCTGGTGTGTGTGTGGGGGGGTAATGCATAATCTGCCCCTTTCAAGGGGATATCCTATCACATCCCATACCACTGAATTCCCAAAAACTTTAGCTATGTGGGCCTCTGAATCACTGTAGGGTTCATCTCCCCTCTGTTGCACAGCAAGACCCCCAAGAGATGACATTTCTTATTTGTGCTGTTGGATTAGCATGTTATCAAAACACTTCCTAACAGTCATGGGGCAAGGTGCAGGTTTATACTGTCCGCCCCAAGTGAACATAAACTATTTGACCTTCCTTTCTAATTCAGATAGGAATGCACTCACCTGATCAATATTGCACATCACACACCTGAAGCTTTGTCAGTTGTGGGCAACACACCCAGTCAGCAGCTGTTAATTCAGCTATGACTTGGTTAAGTGTCTGTGTAGTCATTCTCCAGGTTCCTGGCACCAGTACCTAACTTGTGAATTAAATGGAAACATCACAGGGACACCTCCAAAAGTTGTGAGGAGGGCACTAAGTCTGCCTATCAACTTAAGCTGTTATGCTTTGAGTTACTGTACTGGCTGGAAAGGCAGTCTCAAAGCCATGTACTTGGGCTTCCTTTCCACTGCCAGGCACTGGTATCTGGTGGTTATTCCAACAAAGTAAATCACTCCAAATGACATCTGGAGACTGGGAAATGGCTCCTGGGTAGGCCCACCTGTGGACCTATTACAGCACCATTCAGTCCAAGGTTCCATTTACTGCCCAGGTCCCCACGTCCTGACTCTAACAGAGGAACCACGATGATACGTGGTCTCTCTTTGTCAATATCAGACCCTGATATTGACAGAAGTACCTCCCCTACCCTGCATATAAGAAAGGCATCACAGTAAATGGCTATAGGTCCCTGTGAGGGAAAGGGTTGGGTAATAACTGCCCAATCACCTGCCATGGAATTATGTGACCCTCCTCCCTAGGAGTCTTGCTCTTTCAGTCTCTTCCTTTTTGAGAGCTGCACCTCTCCTGTGTGTGACAGGCACCACAACCTGGCTTGTTTCAGGATCTCAACACCTGTGGTCTCTCTGGAGAACACCCACTATCAGCCTGTCCACAGAGGATAAGCACCACTGGGATCTGCAATCTCCTTATCGCTTCAGTTAGCAGTGTCCAAAGGGCCTGCCTGTAGAACTCACCTGCTGCGCTCCCCAGCGCTGTGTGATACAGTCTAGCTAGCCAGCATGCTCCCCAGCCCTGTGTGATACAGCCTAGCTAGCCAGCATGCCGACCACTCTGCCTTTTTAGTCCTCTTTTGCCATCTACTGTGCCAATTCCAAAACTTCTGCTTTACTGTATGTGAACCATCACCTGCAAAAGTACTAAGAATCATCTTGGCAGGCTAACATTGTGCCTGGGGACTCTTCTTAGGGTGGTAAGTCCAGTGTCCTGGAGCAGAGCTCCACATCAGTAAGCTCTCTTACCTAACTGTATTCTGCCTTGAACTCACCACAGGACCAGTCCCATGGTCCTTTTCCAGATGCTGCTTGCACATGCTGGGGAGGGTCTGCAGTCCCTCTAGGGTGGAGTCTCTTCCATTCCTGTGCCACTAACTACTGCCTCAGTTACAAACTCAACTTTCATCACCCTGCTTGCAATACTGAAGCAGACCCTGTAAAACACTGGCACAGTGCTAAACTTTGTCAGCCGAAGGTGCTGGAGGAACACTGCCAGAGGAGGAACACCTATTCTTTTCTTGGCCATTGACTTCAGCTCTGGGGAAGGAAGCTGCTCCCTGTCTGCTGCATAGATCTTTCAGAGTTCTCCTTATGCTGTGGTGGCTAAAACCCATCTAGTTAATAATAATGCTTAAACATTCGCTGTTCGAATTACTATGTGGCTTCTGTCCCCTGAATGACTCAGGCACGCTCTTAACAAGTCCAGTTCTGCTAGGCCGTTGTGACTTAATGAATAGAGGTGAGAGAGGTGACACCAAGAAAGAAAATCAACTTGAACTTACGTTGTACGGTACATATAAACTGACAATTTTAGATAAAATGATGTGTGCATAAGTATGCAAAAAAAAATTTTTTTTTTTTGTCTTTTTAAGACAGGGTCTCCCTGTAGTCCCAGCTGGCCTGAACTATGTAGACCAGGCAGGCCTTGAACTCACAGAGATTCATCTGCCTCTGTCTCCCGAGTGCTGTGATCAAAGGCATGCACCACCATGCCTGACCAAGCATGCAAAAATATTAAGGAAAATGTATTATAGACCTCGGGTTTTGTTTCTAAAAAGTTCCCCTGAAGTTATACAAAATAAGAAGTACGCTTCTTATTTTAAAATAATGTTATTTTTCCTTTATAAGTATGAATGTATTGTCTGCATGTATATAAGTGCACCCATATCATGCAATGTCCTCAGAGGTCAGAAAACGGTGTCAGATCCCCTGGAGCTGGAGTTATGGTTAGCTGCCATGTGGGTGCTGGGATTTGAACCCGGGTCCTCTGCAAGAACAGCCAGTGCTTTTAACTGCTGAGCCTCTCTCCACCCCATGTCCTGTTTTCCTAAGACAGAAGCTCCTGTACTGTTCAAGTCAAAGGCCTGAATCTTCAGACATTCAGGTGGTCTATACTCAGATCAGGTACATGGGAAGAACTTCTGGGCTCTTCTGTACACCTGTATGGCAAATCCTCCTTGATCCAGAGACTCTATCTGATACTCCCCCACCCTTCATTCATCTCTCTCCCATCTCACCTGCTCGGACCCCCTCCCACTCCCTGCTAACCTCTCCTCCCTCTTCCCAGTCTTCCTTCTTCTTGCAAGTCTTTTAAAACCTAGATTCTGGCCGGGCGTGGTGGTGCACACCTGTAGTCCCAGCTCTCAGGAGGCAGAGGAAGGTGGATCTTTGTGAATTCGGGGCCACCCTGGTCTACAAAGTGAGTTTCAGGACAGCTGGGGCTACAGGGAGACCCTGTCTCAAAAAGACAAAAAAAAAAAAAAAAAAAAAAAAAAAAAAAGATTCTGCACACAAGGTTAAACACAAGACATCTGTCTGAGTTTGGCTTCTTTACCTTAACATGACTTCCAGTTCCATCCCTTTTTCTGTGAATGATGAACTTTCATTCTTTACAGGTGAACAAGACTCCACCATGTATATATACATTTCCTTTATTCTTCTGCTGATGGGCTCCTAGGCTGATTCTGTAACTTGGCTATTGTGAATAGTGTCACGATATACAGAGGTCTGCAGGTATCTATTGTATGTGGACTTTGAGTCTGCTGGACATATATCCAGAAGAGCACAAGGTACTTCTTTGTTTAGAAAAAGTTCCATACTGACTTCCACGGTGGCTGTACTAACTTACAAACCCAATGAAATGTAGTTTAAGGGTTGCTTTCCCCACATCTTGACACGCATTTGTTGTTTTCTTAACAGCCATTCTGACTGGAGATGGAATCTCAATGTAGTTTTGATCTGCATTTTCCTGACAGCTGACAATGTTAAACACCTTTTTCATGTATCTATTGGTTGTTTATGTCTTTGTTTTGAGACAGGGTGTCCCTGTAGCCCCAGCTGTCCTGGAACTCACTACGTAGACCAGGCTGGTCTTGATCTCAGAGATCGCCTGTCTCTGCCTCCCGAGTGCTGGGATTAAAGGCGTGCGCCACCACGCCGAGCTGGTTGCTTATATGTCTTTTGAGAACTGTCCCAGTTATCTGTCCATTTATGAATTGGCTTAATTTTTTGAGTTTAAAAAATGTATTTGGATACCAAACCTGTTAGAATAGCGAAGATTTTCTCCTATTTTGTAGGTTGTCTCTGCACTCTATTATCCCCCTTGCTGTGCCCAAGCTTCACTTCAGTCTCATCTGTCAATTTTGTTGTTGAGACAGGGTCTTGCTGTAGCCCCAGCTGGCCCAGAACTCCCTCAGTAGACCAGACTGGCCTTGATCTCACAGAAATCCACCTGCTTCCGCTTCCCAAGTGCTGGGATCAAAGGTGTGGGCCACCACACCCCGCCCATTTGTCAATTCTTGCTGATTTCTTCCTACAGTCTTAAGAGTCCTTGTTTATACCTGCATCTTCAAGTGTTTTTTTCCTGCTGTCCCTTAGTAGTTTCAAATCTTACATTAAGGACTTTCATCTATTTTGATTTTAAAAAATACTTGATTTTTATTTTATGTGTATGCGTGTATTGCCTGCTTGTAGGTAAGTGCACCAGTGTCGTGCAATGCCCAAGGAGGACAGAAGAGGATGTGGGATCCCCCAGAACCGGAGTTACAGACAGTTGTTAGCTGCCATGTGGGCGCTGGGATTCAAACCCGGGTCTTCTGCAAGAACAGCCAGTGTTCTTAACTGCTGAGCCATCTCTCCAGCCCTATTTTGATTTTTTTTTTTAAACAGAAGATCTAGTTTCATTCTTCTGCATGTGGATATCCAGTTTCCCCAGAACCAATTGAAGAGGCCTTATCTCTGATGTATTCTTTGCACCTTTGTTGAAAACCAACCAGATGGTTGCTGCTCTGTGGGTTTATTTCAGCATCCTTGATTCGAGTCCCTCCGTCTGTGTCAGTACCATGCTGTTTGTTATTAGGGCTTTGTAGTATAATTTGTGATCTGGTGTTGTGTACCTATACCATTGCTCTTTTTTTTCAGGATTTCATCATCAGTTTTGGGTCTTTTGTACTTTCCTGTTTTTTGATGGTTTCCAGTTCTGCGATGTCACTAGAATTCTGATAGGGATTGCATCAATTCTGTAGATTGCTTTTAGCAATAGTCATTTTCACAGTATTAATTCTGCTACTCAATGAACATGGGCTGTCTTTCCATCTTTTAGGGTCTTCAATTTTTTCTTCAATCCTACCCTTTTCATTATAAAGGACTTTCACCTCCTTGATTTCTA
Source organism: Nannospalax galili (assembly GCF_000622305.1). NCBI lineage: Eukaryota > Metazoa > Chordata > Mammalia > Rodentia > Spalacidae > Nannospalax > Nannospalax galili. The sequence continues at coordinate 1,347,877 of NW_008345700.1, forward strand.
GTTTGGTTTTTCCATTTAAAAAACAAATTTTAGGGGCTGGAGAGATGGCTCAGCGGTTAAGAGCACTGACTCCTCTTGCAAAGGACCCGGGTTCAATTCCCAGCACCCACATGGAGGCTATGAACCGTCCTTAACTCCAGTTCCAGGGGCATCCGAAGCCCTCTTCTGACCTCCGCGGCATTGTACGACACGGGTGCACTCATATATTCAGGTAATACATTTTATGTGTATGAGAGTACTGCCTGCGTGTAGGTAAGTGCACCTGTGTCATGCAATGCCTGCGGAGGTCAGAGGAGGCTGTCGGATCCCCCTGGGACTGGAGTTAAGGACAACTGTTAGCTGCCATGTGGGTGCTGGGATTTGAACCCGGGTCTTCTGCACAAACAAACAGCCACTGTTCTTAACTGCTGAGCCATCTCTCCAGTCCCCCAATTTATTTTATTTTTTTTTAGCATATTCATTACTGGTATATAGAAAAACTACTGATATTTATTTTGTATTTGCTATGCTGATGAAAACGTCTATCAGAACTGTTTTCTGGTGGTCTTTGGGGTTTCTAAGTATAGGATCGTGGACTGCCAATGGGATACTGTGACACTGCCCTTTCCTACCATGTCTTTCTTCAGCTTCTCTCTTGCCTTATTGCTCTGGCTAAGAATTCAAGTACTACCCTGAGTAACGGTGATATGGTCTGTGTTTCAATTCTTTAAGACAAGGTGCCCCTGTAGCCCCAGTTAGCCTGGAACTCACTATGTAGACCAGGCTGGCCTAGTGTCACAGAGATCTGCCCACCTCTGCTTCCAGAGTGCTAGGATGAAAGGCCTGTGCCACTATATGCCTGGCTCTTTTTGGATTTTTTAAAAATATTTATTATTCTTATTTTATGTGTATGAGTGCATTGCCTGCATATGTGTAAGTGCACCTGTGTAATTGCTAAATACTTCCGCTAAATTTTGAGAATAAAGGCAAACATCACTAACTGGATTTTAACAACTACCTCTTGGGGTCTCAAACTTTTATTAATTTATGTTTGTAAAAATATTTTTAATACAATATACACAGTCATCTCTATACTCCAACTTACCCAGTAAATACATGCCTAATCATAGGCACAATCCTACACATAGCACCTAGCCAGCTGACAACCCTAAAAACACCCATACCCCCAGTAACTTGCAAATACTTAGAATAGTATTACTGATTAATAAAATCTCAAAAATCTAAATCAGATGATCTTAACTCTGAATATAAAGGTGTGTGAGTGAAGGCATAAACCTGATCTAAAGTCATACAAGCCTCAACAATGCAACGGCTTAAAGAAAAAAATCTCAGTTTATTCCTTAGTTGGTGGTAGGGCTGTTTCATGAAGCACGCACAGGTCCAGGGTCCTCTGGCATGTTGTTCCACAACTGCCAGGATGGTGTTATCATTTAGACTAGGTTAAAGAGGAACTGTTTGGCGTTCCAGGTAAGCAGGGCAGCTATCGTCCAGCCTGCCTTGGAAATGGCACAGTCCACTTGAGCTCATGCTTTGCTGACAGAAACCTGGGCTTTAAGCACAGAAAGGGTTTTGAGGGATTCTGGGGTTCTGGCAATGTGAGCAGTCACTTGGATTTTCTTGTATTTATTTATTAAGCTGTATTCTAAATTCCTGACACAAAATTTTTGATGGAAAACTTTTTTTTTCTTTCTTTCTTTTCTGGTCTTTTTGAAACAGGCAGGGTCTCAATTATGTAGCTCAGGCTGGCCTCCAACTCAAGAAATCCACCTGCCTCTGCCTCCTGAGTTCTAGGATTAAAAAGCATAGACCACCATACCCAGTCTCAAAGAAAACTTTTAGAATAAAAATTTATGGTTGTTTCAAGTGGATGTAACAGTCCAATCTTTACTGGATGTATGTCCCAAGACACTGCAGATAGCCCAACAGATCAGAAATTTAGACTCAAAGTGATGCATACAACAATTTAACACCAGTTGGCCTTATTTAGTAAATGTTTGTAAAACAAATATTTATATTTTATTCCATTAATTTTTACTTCAATTTTGATATTTGTGGCATGAAATAGATTTCTAGAAATGAAACACGGATTTATAATATTTTTTCTTATAAGAAAAATTACCAAACAGTTCAGTGACAAGAATCCAGGAATTAGCGAACATGAGAGCACATGCCTTTAATCCTAGCACTCGGGAGGCAGAGGCAGGTGGATCTCTGTGAAAGTGAGGCCAGCCTGGTCTACATGGTGAGTCCCAGGCTATGAGATTATAGGGAGACCATGTTCCAAAAAGACCAAAAAAGAAAAAAATCCAGGAGTCAGTCCAAGATCATTCACCAATCAGCAATCCATCTTTAATTCAGATTCATATAAGAACAAAATGGATGGGAATGTGTGGTAGAAAATCCTAAGGTGGCCCCACCATCCCTGCACTTTGGTAATCATGCCTCTTGAATGTGAGACTTACTGGACTGGCATCTAACAACATAGCAGAGGTGACCAGGTGTGTGATCATGTAGCCTGTAATGTCACTCTTGTTTGTGAGACTTTTCTGCTAACTTTGAAAAAGTAAACTGCCTATGTAGGCTGTTATGGAGAAGACCACATAAAAAGGGCCTGAGGGTGCCTACTAGCAAGCAGCCAGACAGAAACTTTCACTCTGAAAGATGAGGATTTGACATCTGTCAGTAACTACATAGGCTTAGAAGAGACTGCTTCTCTTCTCAAACCTCTGATGAGACCTCCATCTGCCTGTAACCTTACAGAGGCTATGCAACAAACGTTATTTTAAGCCAATAAATTTGTAGTACCTTAGCAATATGTGAGAAGCCCTGTGAAAATGCCCATTTTCCAAAGCTAAGAGTACCTGGCAGAAAAATAACACCTTGTTTCCATTATTTTTCTTTTTTATTTATATTTTATGTATGTAAGTGTTTTGCCTGCATGTGTGTAAGTGAACCACGTGCATGCAATGCCTACAGAGGTCAGAAGAGGGCATCAGATCCCCTGGAATTGGAGTTACCCACCGTTGGTAGTAGCCATGTGGGAGCTGGGAATCTAACATGGGTCCTCTGCAGGAGCAGCCATGTTCTAGCCAATGAACTGTCTCTCCAGCCCATGTTTCCATTATCTTTCTAAGAACCTTAACAAAAGACAGGATTTTGAAAGAATGCTTCAGGGCCATGACAAGAGTTCATATGAGATGAACTATCATACAATTACCAGTACAGCTACCAGACATGTATTATTATCCTTATCAGTTTTTGAAGGCAAGTATATTTCCATCTCTGTCAACTTCAGTGTTCTATTTCCTTAAGACAGTCTTACCTGTAGCTCAGTCTTGCCTGGGACTATGTTATCCAGGATGGCCTGAACTTGCAGTGATCTTCCTACCCCAGCTTCCTAAGTGCTTCACTTATAGGCATGTGCCACCATGTCCAGTTTATTATTACTTTTTTAGGTATATGTGTGCATGTGTTCATGTGTCTGGGTGCATATATGTGCATGAGTGGGGAGACCAGAGGTTGATGTGTAGTATCTTCCTCACTCTCCACCTTATTTTTTGAAACAGGGTCTCTCACTGAACCTGGAGCTTGCCAATTTGGCTACAATGGCTGGCCAGCAAGCTCCAAGGATCCTCCTGACTCCACTTCCCCAGAGCTGTAGTTAGTAGCGCACACTGCCAAGTCTGACTTTTTTACATGGGTTCTGGGGGCTCAAACTCAAGTTCTCATGCTTGTAAAACAAAGCACTTTAGGGCTGGAGTGATGGCTTAGTGGTTAACTGCACTGGCTACTCTGGCAGAGGACCGGTGTTTGATTCCCAGCACCCACGTGGCAGTTAGCATCTGTCTGTAACTCCAGTTCCAGGAAGACACCATCCTCCTACCTTTGAGGGCATTACATGACACAGGTGCACTTACACACATGCAGGCAATACTCATATATATATAATAAAAATAATAAAATACTTGGGGCTGGAGAGATGGCTCAACGGTTAAGAGCAATGACTGCTCTTGCAGAGGACCCGAGTTCGATTCCCAGCACCCACATGGCAGCTATGAACCATCCTTAACTCCAGTTCCAGGGGAATCCAAAGCCCTCTTCTGACCTCCATGGCATTGCACAACACAGGTGCACTCACATACATGCAGGCAGTACACTCATATGAATTTAAAAAAAAAAAAAAATACTGGAAAAAAAAAAACTTTAGTGACTCATTACTTTGTATGCTAACCTAAAAAATTAGTTCTAAAAATTCTGAATGTGAACTGTATACCTGCCAACTGGTAATGTTTTGGGGGAAACAAATTGGGAATATAATTTTTTTTTGTCTTGGTGGCACACACCTTTAATCCCAGCACTTGGGAGGCAGAGGCAGGCAGATCTTTGTGAGTTCAAGGCCAACCTGGTCTACACAGTGAGTTCCAGGACAGCTGGGGCTACAGGGAGACTGTCTCAAAGACAAAAAAAAAAAAAAAAAAAAAAAAAATTAGGTTTAAAAAATTATCTTACCTTTCTTTAACATCTTGGTTCTTTTGTAAAACATTATGAACTGCTAGATACACAATCTGAAAGGTGTGACTGGTTTCTTAGTGATTTCTACTATGAGGCACAGGAGCACCAGATGACTGAATGTGAACAGGTCAAAATGTTAAGTGCTACTATGTCTTGAGTAGAGGTGTGGTGCAGGCACATGTGCGTGTGTGTGCCTTGTCACCCAATGCTGGTCATCTTCCTCCATCACTCTCAGCCTTGCTTGAGGCAGGCTCTCTCACTGAACTGAAAGCTCACTTTTTCAACTAGACTAGCTGGCCAGGGAGCTCCCTGGCTCTACCCATTTCCACCCCAAAGTTGGGGTGCAGGCACACGCTGCCTTGCCTGGCTTATCTGGGTGTGGGGATTCAAGACCAGATGCTCATTCCTGTACAGCAAGCTCTTATGCACTGAGTATCTCCCCAGCCCCACAAGCCACTACACCTTAACCAAGGTGCTCCTATCTGGCAAGTCTTAGTGACTTCACCTCAATTTCATAACTTAATATCTCATTTCTAACTTACTTTATATGAAAATAAACCATAAATGGCTTTGCTAGTTACAAAACCCTCAGATGCCACACACATTCCAGCTACCCTTGTGCTTTTACTATTATGTCATAGACCCACAGACAGACACTCTGTTCTGACACCTGGAGTTTATACATTTCCTATGGCAGCATGATGCCAGAAACACTTCTCTTATGACCATATACCAGAGCAAGTACTACGTACAGTGTACAGATTTAATGACCTGAGAGCCAAGCAAGAAGCTGTATGAAAGCTCATGTCTTTGGAAGACACTTAAATAGCTGGAGCAAGACAGAGTAGGTTCTATTTTTAAAGCAACAGGGCTAAAGGACCATGAATTTAGTAAGCAGTTCAGTCACCATGAATGGGGGAAAGGAAGGGGCAGGCTCGATATGGCTTCCTTTGTCTCTAAGCATGAAACATCCCTACAAAATAAAGTTCTACGGACTAATTTTGTTACATTCATTTCGCTTTAGTCTTAGTGTTAACATTCAATACAATTAAAAAGGCTCATAAGACTTACTTACTCTTTGTACTCTCTCCCCAGTTCTCAGAATCCACTAACGCCCCTGAACGCATAGCAGACATAATCTTCTGAGCAACATTGGAGAGGGGTATCCCACAGAGATCAAAACCTACACATGCCTCATAATTTTCCATTTTCATAAAGTCCTAAATGTAAGATTAACATAAGATACCCATATATTAGTTTTTAAGGCTTCAAAATATGGAACACTATTATGTTATTTTAAAGATTCATGAACAAAGATTTTCATTAGTTAAATAAAAATGAGTATTTATGCAACATAACAGTAATTGGCAAAATGGTTTTGTCTAATGGATCATAAAATTTAAAATGCACGCCCATTTTCTGAGTGTTATAACCTGAAAACATCCTTAAATATCATCTGAAATGTTTTTCCGGGGGGGGGGTCATTTTTAGACAAGGTCTCCCTGTAGCCCCAGCTGGCCTGGAACTATGTAGACCAGGCTGGCCTTGAACTCACAGAGATCTGCCTGCTTCTGCCTCCTGAGTGCTGGGATTAAAGGGTGCGCCACCACGCCTGGCTCTGTAATATGTAGTTTTAAGACTGTCATGGATATAACAAAAAAGTAAGGAATATTCTCGAAGGTACTCAACAGAAGCCCTATCACATCAACCAAACTCTTGAGGAGCATCTGATGAAGCAGAGCCAAGCCTGTGTGGTAATCACAGAGTGGCTAAGGCAAGAACATGAGTTCAAGGCCAGTCTGGGCCAGATAACAATATTTTAAAAATAAAGACTGATAAGCTACTCCAAAGTTTAAAAAAAAAAATAATTTCTAATTGTCCGATACTTATTTCATTCCTTAGAAGCTGAATGAAGTATCGTAAATACTTTAAGCAACTACTTGTACATAATTTTGAAAACCTGTACGTAAATGAGACATTGTCATACTTACCTCAAAGGTGTACACCTCCAGAACCCAGCCCTAGAATGAAAATGCTCAGGACCCCTCACACTCAATGGTAAAGTGGATACATTCTAACACCTCAAAGGCTACAATGGGCAATTACAGGAAAACACTTTGAGCAAAAGAATTTTACTGTAGTCAAATATGAGAGGTGGCTACGGCATATACAGTGGGCTCATCTGACCCACAGGGGATATAGTCCAAACCTCAATGAAATTCATAGTCTGGAAACTGGTGGATCTGCTATCAGGTTAGTGACGAGTAGACAGGTTAACACATAAGCACAGACGTGAACAAAGGTATGACTCACCACAGGATACAGAAAAGCATATAACTTAAGAACTTGACTACTTCTGGACTTTCCCATTAATATTTTCAGATCACAGTTGCTTCAGGTTAACTAAAACCTTAGAAAGCAAAACTCAAAAGTTCTACAGATTTTTTAAAATACTCAACAGCAGAAAACATCTATTTAAAAAATAATTATGGCTGGGCGTGGTGGCGGTCTCCTTTAATCCCAGCACTTGGGAGGCAGAGGCAGGCAGATCTCTGTGAGTTCAAGGCCAGCCTGGTCTACATAGTGAGTTCCAGGGCAGCTAGGGCTACAGGGAGACCCTGTCTCAAAAAGACCCCCCCCCAAAAAAAATTATGTTAAAAATGTTTGCATCACATACTGCTTTCCCTTCAAGTAAAAACGATCAAGACTAAGTGCCACCAAGCAAGTAAGTCATCAAAAGCACTGGCAACAGGCCAGGCATGGTGGCACACATCTTTAATCCCAGCACTTGGATCTGTGAGTTAAAGGCCAACCTGGTCTAGATAATACAGTTCCAGTCAGCCAGGGTTACATAGTGAGACCCTGTCCAAAAAAAAAAAAAACCCAAACTGGTTACCTGAAGAAAAAAATCAAACTGATACAAACTGAATATCCCTTACCTTAAATCTGTGGGACCAAGTGTTTCAGACTTTTTAATAATTGCATACATGTAATGAGATGTTTTGGAGTTAGAATCCAAATCTAAACAGGAAATTCACTCATATTTCAGACCACTGAAGGTAGTTTTATACATTTTTAGTGACTCTCTTTCATGACTGACCTGTCATGAGAGATCAGTTGTAGACTTTTCCACTTCTGGGATCAGCTCGGCTGCTTCTAAATAAAGCTTTACATTTTGGAGTATTTTAGATTTTCAGATTAGGGAAATTCAACTTGTTTGATACTTAACTCTATTTAAATAAAATGTTCCAATGATTTAAATTTTTAAAATACAGTACAGTTGAGGCTGGTAAGATAGGTCAGTTGGTGAAGGAATTTGCTGCCAAGCCTAATAACCTGAGTTCAATCCCAATGCCTACATGGTAGGCGAAAACCGACTCCTGCAAGTTTGTCCTTTGACCTCCACACACAAGTGTATGGCACGCAAGCAGACACACACACACACACAAAATAAATGTAAAAAAAAAAAAATTAGCAGTGTTTATTAGGTACATTCTCCTATTAACAAAAAATTCAAATATAGCAGATATAGTAAGTACTTGGTTTTTACTAATCTTCAATCCTTAAGAGCAACAGCCTTAATCTTTGATTGGTTTTCTAAATTTTCCACAACGTCTTTTAGATAGTCTCCATCTTTTGAAAAATATACATATAATTCTCTTTCCATTTGATGCAATTTATTTGTTGCCAAAATTTTTCTTTTTGCCTTCACATCAGCAAGAAAATCGGTAAAGAGATGATTTAGTTTATTCAACTGAGATTCAACTTGATGAAAGTGCTCCGTTAACTCCTAAAAGGAGGGGGAAAAAAGCTTTTAATTCATGAACTTTATTTCTAACATCAATTAGAAATTTAAAATACAATTCACAAAGAAAAGCACTAGGATTTAATAATTTCTCACAATCTTAGTAAAATTTCATAATTAAAAATTCTTGGGTGAAGATGGCTCAGTAAGTAAAGGCACTTGTCACCAAACCTGAAGACCTGAGTTGGATTCCTGGAACCCAAATGGTCATCTGATCTCCATACATGCCTTGTGGCATGTGCACCTGTACCTCTACAACCTATGCATACGCATGATTCAATGGAAACCCTCACTTCCTGAAGCATACCTGATACATAAATTGGTCTGTGTATTGATATATTCAATAAGTATTACTGGAGGCCTACCTTGTGCCAAGCATTGCTTTATGACTATTTACACAATCTTTCTCATGAAGTTTTTATTTCATTTAATCAAATTTTATTACAGCTTAATCCATTTCTGTTACACATAAGGAAAAGCCTTGAAATGAAGCCCAATAAAACACAATTGCCTCAGACTGGACCCATTAATGTTGTTATGGAGCAGGGAAAGGGCTTAAGAAGCCCTGCCCCTCCCTAAAGATACACAAACAATTAAGGGGGGGCTAGGCAAGAGGAGTCCTGAGGTCCTATACTTCCAAGAGGATATAAAGTCAGTTAACGGTTGCTGGAACAAAAGACTTCTTTGGTGGCTTGGCTGCCGTGCTACTCTAAGTAGCCTCTCATCCACTCTCCTGCTAGTAACTGTATCAAACACATTGTTCAACAAGCTACACTTGGGTGGACTCCTTTGTTTATGTCATTGGTGCCTTACCTGGAGTAGATGGTTTGTTCACATCCCAGAGAAACTAGAAATACCTACAGGGTGAGTCTCAGATACCAGCCAGACCCCCACTAACCACTGTCATCCATTTACCTCCACACTGACTAGAGGATATCCTGGGGTCTCTAGAAGTGATAATGCATGGTGTTTGACAAATCAGATAATCACACTGAAAATAAAAATCCACAGTGACGCATTGCTTTCTTCTAACCAATAAGAAAGAAAACCTGCCTCAACAAAAATCTCCATTTCTTGAGCCAGGCATGGTGGTGCGCATTTAATCACAGCACTCAGGAGGCACGTGGATCTCTGTGAGTTCAAGGCCAGCCTGATCTACATAGTGAGTTCCAGGCCAGCTGGGGCTACAGGGAGCCCCTGTTTCAAAAACTTAAAAACAAACAAAAAAACTGGGATACGTTAGCTCTTTTATGTTTAGTAATTTCAATTTCTTCAATTCCTGGCATTTAAAGCAGTCTACTAACAAGTTTCCACAGCTCTTTGTGGGGTTTGCTGGGTTTTGTTCTTTTTTGAGACAGGGTCTTTCTATAGCCCCAGCTGGCCTGAACTTGCCATATAGATCAGGCTGGCCTCCATCTTAAGAGAGCCTCTTGTCTCTACCTCCTGAGTGCTGGGATAAAGGGCATGCTACCATGTCTGGCTGTTTCTGACCAAGCATTCTACTCTTCAATTGTTTAACCAGCACCACCAGAGATTCTCAGAAAACCTGTAGCTCTAACCTCCTCCAACATTCCGCAGCTTCTAGGTGTGGCATAACTCACTTCTAGTGCTTGATACAAACATACAAATTCCTATGCCTCACTCCTAACTAAATTACTCACTCTTTGTGACAGAGTCAGGAATCCATATTTCAATAGGTTCCCTGGTGATTCCAATATACAAGTTCAAGAATCACTGTTTTAAGACCTGTCATAAATGCCAGTTTTACAGATCAGTACAGTAAAAACAAGTAATCAAAAACAACAAAACAAAACAAACAAAAACCCCAGAAGCCAGCCATGGCTGCACATGCCTTTGTTCCTAGGAGGTGGATCTCTGAGTTCCAGGCCAGCCAGGGCTACACAGCAAACAAACAAACAAAAAGTAATTTTGACATTATTTACTTCTAATGATCTCAAAAAAAAAAAAAATTAGTAACCATGAATACACTGAGAATTTCATTTTTAATTTTAATTAAATCCTAAACCTCTCATGGTGATAAAATAAATATCTCTACAGATACTGTAAATGTTCAGCTTCATTAATAAACTGACGTGGCTTTTTACACCATAATGAGCTGGAGAAAAACAGTAATGATACCAAATGTCAAGATCATAGTAAAATTACCACATTTTAGGGATTCTACATGATGCATGTTTTTCAGATCCTTTTTTTGTTTCGTGCTCTTTTTTTCAGACCCTATCTAAAGAAGATGCATCTTCTAGAAACCACCACATGGCAGCTGATGGCCAGGCACTCCAGGCACTCTTAAACACTTCGTCAGCCGGGCAGGTGGGTGGGAGTGGTGGCTCACACCTGTACTCCCAGCACTTGGGAGGAAAGAGGAGAGAGCGCCACAAGCCTGAAGCAAGGTGGGGCTACACAGGGAGATCTGGGTTTTTTGTTTTCTTTATGTATACTGTAGAAAAAGACAGTCAACTATGAGTCAAAAAATAATTCAAAGGAATTTGAAATTGAATGCGAAGTTTTAGAAATACCCAACCATTTTAATTGGGTTATTTTATTCTTTTAATGTACGCTCAAGAGCATTATGATGAGGGGCCAGTGTGTAAAGGCACAGTTCAAGCCCTGGGGTCCGCAGGGTAGAACCGGAGCACCAACTCCTGCAAGCTATCTTCTCATCTCCACTCATGCACCATGGAACACGCACACCCACATACAGACACAAATAAGTGTAATTTTAAAAAGAACAAGTGTAGTATGAATCAATGACTACCTACATCTAAAAGATCCCTTCTGGTAAGTACAAAAATAAAAATTATTAGTAAGGAAAAGCATCATGTTAACTGGAGGACTTTTTCTTTCTTAGCAATTAACAAAATGATGACATACTGGGATGTGTAGTGGACACTAGACAGTAGCACTAGTGACATGATAAATGAGTACAACACCTTAGGAAAGGAATACAGTAATATCAGAGGCAAGGAAAAAAAGGGTGTCTACTTCAAACACCCTCCAGTGATCCTACTTCCAACAGTTAATCCAAACCAAAGTATCTAACAGCCAAACACTGATATATAGTGTCATATATACAAAGATATACAGGACACCAGGGAAGAGCAAACAAAAGAAAATCCAAAGAAAGGTAGCATGGGAATATTAGTATCAAGCCAAATACAATCAAGACAAAAGCATTACAGGAATGGTGAGGGTGATCAACAGATACTTGATTCTTAGTAATTTAAGTCCACTAGGATAATTAGTCACCAAAATTTTACCCTATTATAAAATAGTCTGAAATACATAGAGAAGACTGACACAACTACACACCAAAAACATCAAATGGACCATTATGGAGACTTTCAGCAATTCTTTCTCTAATGGGTAAAGAAGTTAAATCTGTATTGGGAAATCTAAAAAACATAATTAGATATACTACTTCACATCCATTGGGGGGCAACTATTAAAAAAAAAAACAAAAACTGAGGGCTGGAGAGATGGCTCAGCGGTTAAGAACACTGACTGTTCTTGCAGAAGACCTGATTCGAATCCCAGCACCCACACTCCAGTTCCAGGGGATCCAACAGCCTCTTCTGACCTCCGCGGGCATTGCACAACACGGGTGCACTTACCTACATGCAGGCAATATACGCATACACATAAAATAAAAATAATAAAATGTCTTAAAAAAATACAAATTGAGTGCTGGTGATGACATGGAGAAATTGGAATCCTAATACATCACTGGTGGAAATTTACACAGTACATCTGCTGTAGAAAACTGGCCGCTCCTAACAAAGTTCAACACAGAACTACCATGAGCAGCACTGCCACTCTTGAGGACACATCCAAAATGAATGACAGTAGATTCCAGCAGATCCCTGCACACACGTTTGTAGCAGTACTTCCACAACAGTGAAAAGGCCACCAACAGATGAGGGAAGGACGCATGGTACAGACACAAGGAGTACCGCTCAACCACAAAAAAGCAACTCTCACACATGCTACAACATACTAAGATAAGTCAAGCACAATATGGAAAACACGACATAATGTCACTAACTGGAAGAACCTGCGCAGGCAAGTGCAAAGACAAGAGCAGAATGGTGGCTGCCCAGGGCTGTGGCTGGAGGAGGAAAGAGGGAGCTACTGGTGAATAATACAAAGCTTCTAGTTGGGACAACAAAGTTCTTAAAATACATAGTTGTCATAGTTACATAACAAAGTGAATAATGCAGAAGTATACACTTAAAAATGACCAAAATAAGGCCGGGCGTGGTGGCGCACGCCTTTAATCCCAGCACTCGGGAGGCAGAGGCAGGCGGATCTCTGTGAGTTCAAGGCCAGCCTGGTCTACATAGTGAGTTCCAGGACAGCTGGGGCTACAGGGAGACCCTGTCTCAAAAAAGACCAAAAACAACACCATAACTTAAAATTGATATGACATTTTAAATTGGTAACAAAACCTTAAATTGGTAATTTTACTTATTAAGGGAAATAAAACAATCTGGGGGCTGGAGAGATGGTTCAGAGGTTAAGAGCACTGGTTGCTCTTACAGAGGATCTGGATTTGGTTTCCAGCACCCACATGGCAGCTAACAACCACCTGTTAACTCCAGCTCTGGGGGATCTGACAGCCTCTTCTGACCTCCGCAGGCACTGAACAACACGGGCGTACCTACGTACATGTAGGCGATGTACTCATAAAAATAATAAGAAAAACTAAATTTAAAAAAAATCTGGCCATTCATAGGGCGGGGAGTAAAAATATTAATTTAAAGTAAAAAATATTTAAATGAGAACTCATATATAAAAATACATTTATGCTGAATTAGAGAATGAAAAGTGAACAAGCAGCTTTATGAATAAAAGGAACGTGTCATGATGGTAACACAAACTCTAAGAAAATAAGGTATTAAAAGACCAAAGAAGAACAACGAATGACATAGAATATTAGAAAAAGTGAAAAACTTTTGAAAAAGCAAGTCACAAATATATTTCACAGGTAAATTAGTACTAGATTGGCACTGAAATATAAAAAGTACAAATAATTTTAAGAATCTAAAAAAATGAGCAAACAATTCTCAGAAAGAGGTAAATAATGAGTAAATTGGGGGGTTCCACTTTCCTAATAACTGGAGAAATAAAAATTACAATCCAAACAAGCCACCATTTTCTACCGAGGACTGGCAGAAACCTGTGACTCAGACAATATACTCGATGAAAGGATCCAAATAAGTAGTATCTCTGTCAGTGCAACACAGTGTGACTATTTTAGAACACAATCAGCTATATAGGCTCGGCATCCCTAACACGACAAATGAAAAACCTTTTCTAGCATAATATCTGAACTCAAGAACTTTTGGTTCTATAACAGAGAAAGCAACAAGAAATAAATGAAAAGTTTCAGTTCAGATTTTCAGGTTAGGGATGCCTAACCAGTAAGCTCTCTATACAAACATCCAAAGAAGCTACAATTTCAACTTGGAACACTACTAGACTCGAGCATTTCAGATAAGAAATATCCAACCTATACCTCTGAAACTGCATACGTGCCACTCCCTGGCGCCTCTGTGTGTGTGCTAGAGACTCTTGCAAATATGTGACTAAGACATGCAAGACTGTGATGACTTAAATAGGAAATTTCCATACAGGCTCATGTTTAGCCCTCTGGTTCCCTTCTAGTGGCATTATTTGGGGGAGGTTCTGGACACTTTAAGAGGCAGGATTTAGGAGGCCAGGCATGATGGTGCACACGTAATTCCAAGCACTCAGAAAGCAGAGCCAGGTGGACCTCTGTGAGTTCAAGGCTGCCTGGTTTACAGTGAGTTTCAGGCTAGCCAGGGCTGCACTGTGAGGGGTCCCTGGCCTTTTTCTCCCTCCCTCTCTCCCTGTTTTCTGTCCTCCATAAGATGAGAACCTCTTCTCCATTCATGGATGTGCCTAAGCACAGAGGGCCAAATAACTGTGGATTAAACCTTCTGAAACTGTGAACCAAAATAAATCTTCTACGCTGTTTCTGACAGGTATCTGGTCTGCGCAAAAGCATGCATAGGCAACTAACATAAAGACTACCCACAGCTAGAACTAGAAATTATCTTAACATCTGTCCACAGAATGGGTAATGGTAAAAGTTGACATAAAGGAATAGTAATTACATAAAAGAGAAAACTATGAACTACAGCCTACATGTGAAGGCAGGAGGAGCACACGTTTAGGGCAGCCTAAGCTTCAGTGTGTTCAAGGACACCCTGAAGACCTGTCCAAAAAAGTGCTGGAGCTGTAGTTCAGTGAAATGCTTGCCTAGCATGTACTTATACATGCCCTGGGTTTGATTACCAGCTGCAGCGATCAACTACTAAGTTCAGTTATTGAGCAATCAATTCCAATTCCATGCATTTGGAAGTTCAAAAACACAAAAGTAAATATATAGTCTAGGAATGCATTTACATAATAAAACTCCTCCAAGTAGTTACTCCCCAAAGGCAGGGGAATTCCATTAGAAAAAGCATGTATCAGTAAGTGGACACAGAGGATAAGGGATAGCCGGGAGTGGTGCACGTCTTTAATCTGCACTCGGGAGGCAGAGGCAGGCGGATCTCTGTGAGTTCAAGGCCAGCCTGATCTACACAGTGAGTTCCAGGACAGCTGGGGCTACAGGGAGACCCTGTCTCAAAAAGACCGAAAAAAAAAAAAAGAAACAAAAAAGGCTATAAGAGATACACACACACACACACACATTTTTGTTTCCCTAACACACATCAATATTACATATCTTTATGGTGGCTGAACATTTATAAACTTAAAAAATGTTTTTTGTCGTTTTTGAGACAGGGTTTCCGTGTAGCCCCAGCTAGCCTGGAACTCACAGTGATCTACCTGCCTCTGATTCTCTGATGCGGGGATTAAAGGCATGCGCCACCACACTCAGCAGATTTGTATGAGTGTTTTATATGCATGTATGTAAGTGTACCATGCGCATCCAATGCCTGTGTAGGTCAAAGAGGGTGTCAGATCCCCTGAAACTTGAGTTGCCAACAGCTGTTAATCCCCATATGGGTACAATCAAAATTATCTGGTAAGGGCCTGGAGAGATGGATCAGCAGTTAAAAGCATTGGCTGCTCTTGCAGAGGAACTGGGTTCAGTTCCCAGCACCCACATGACAGCTAACAACTGTCTGATCACTCCAGTGTCAGGGGATCCAATGTCCTCTTCTCACCTCTAAAGGTGTTGTACACATATGGTATGCCTACATGCACGCAGGCAAAACACTCATATACATAAAAATGTTTGAAAATTATCTGATAAATGTATTTATACATGAATAAAAATTAAGAGGTGCCAAAAAAAATCATGAAGTTGAGCATGGTGGCATGCCTATTAATCCCAGTAGGGAGATTTCAAATTGGAGCCCAGCATGGGCTACATGGCAAAACTCTGCTCCTCTAAATAAATAAATGAATTTTGTATTAGTGTAATGGGACAGGGTGATATTTTCTTCATGTTAATAATTTATTTCTCTTATAATGAATATTATTCTTCAAAGTATTTTAAATTTCTATAAAAACACTCACCTGATCACTAAGCAAAAGCTGATTCCCTCCTTGATATAAAACATCACAAAGCATGTCCACATCAGCATTCAGTTTGGACAGAAAGAAAAAATGCTCTTGAGTAGATACTGCCAACTGATCTTGTACTTGAGAAACATCTTTTTTCAATTTCTCAGCCACTTCCTCCAGGTTTCCATAGGTTATAAATAATTCTTTTTTCTTATCGTCTCCTTCTAAAAGTTGATAAAGCCTAGAATATGAAAATTAAAATGATAGGGAAAATGTTCTAGTTAGTAGTTTTCAAAATTATAATCCACTATATTGGAGTAAGGAACAGCTAAAATGTATTACTGCTTCTAACATCAAGCAACTGAAACCTCTCAACTATAATACTAATTCAGAAGAGATACTTGATTTTGGGCATGTGATACAACTCTGTCATCCCAGCACTCAGGAGGCTGAAGTAGGTGGATCACAAGCTCAAGGCTCATCTTGGCTACACAGCAAGTTCAAGGCCAGTAAGACACTGCCTCAAAAAAATAAGATAAATTATTCCTTAAAAGAAATATCTGAATTTCCAGTTTCTTCATCTTCCATATTTCAGTTATAATCTTCATCCTGACTTTTAACTGCCATTAGCCTACTTCAAATGGAGTTCTAGTGATAACTTCCATGAAAACACTTCCTTCACAGAACATACCTCCGATGAAGTAGCAGCAGTGACCCATGGCAAACCAATCTCTAACACCAATCTACTTCATAGGATTATGGTGAGATTGAGAGAAAAAATTTTTTAATGTAAATATTATAACATATAAATAATAAAGAGCTACATAAATGGCCATAATAACAACTTGCTACTTTAATCTTATCAGTATTTGGTTGGTAAAAATCTTGATTCAGGAGACCATTGTAACATTTCAATCAATGGCAGAAAAAAAATCCATCAGTCTATAGGACCAAAAAAAAAAAAAAAATTTCAAACAACTTGTTGTATGTGTCTCATAAAAAGACACACTCCTTTTCTTATGATACACAGAGGTATAACATACACACACAAACTTTAACAGACTATAAAACTGGTTGAAGATCAAATCTGCTAATTAGTGTGGGATATAACTACACAATTACCCAATGTCACATAGATCATATTGATGGCAATCCCTAAAATTATACAAGGCAACTCTATCCAAGTCACTCATTTTACTAACAAGAAACAAAAAGATTTAAGAGTATTTTATTCTAATCATGAGGAAAAGTCAGGAGTAGGATATGTGCATGTGGAGGCCAGAGGTCAATGCTGGAGGTCTTCAATCACTCTCCACCTGACTTTTTGAAGCAAGGTCTTTCAGGAACCTGGAGCTCATCTATTCAGTGAGACCTGTGTCCAGCAAGCCCAAGGGCTCTGCATCTACCTCTCCAGTATGTGGATTAGAGAGGCTTACCACAGCACCTGGCTTTTTTTTTATGTGTAAGTGTGTATTGCCTGCATGTAGGTAAGTGCACCTGTGTTGTGCAATGCTGGCAGAGGACAGAAGAGGCTGTCAGATCCCCTGGAACTGGAGTTAGGACAGTTGTTAACTGCCACATGGGTGCTGGGATTCGAACCTGGGTCTTCTGCAAGAACAACCAGTGTTCTTAACAGCTGAGCCATCTCTCCAGCCCCTGCACCTGGCTTCTTACATAGTTTCTGGAGATAAAATTCTTCATGTCCTCAAGCTTGTGTAGCAAACACTTTACTGCCAGAGCGATCTCCCTAGCCTCTTCTCTCTGCCAAAAAGATTTTTTTTTTTTTTTTTTACTAAAGGTCTTATTTTGTAGCTCAGGCTGTTCTGAAATTCTCTTTTAGAAAATGTTTGCTATATTTCATTTATTTTTATATGCATGAGTATTTTGCCTGCAAGTGTGTGTGTGTGTGTGTGTGTGTGTGTGAAATGAATGCCCACAGAGACCAAAAGAGGTCATCAGATCCTTCCCTCTCCCAGCTAAAGTTAGACACTTGTTAGCCATCAGGTGGATGCTAGGAACCGAACCCTGTGCTCCACAAGAGCAGCCAGTGCTCTTAACCACTGAGCAATCTCTCTCCACCCCCAGTCCTGAAATTCTTACTATGCAGCCCAAGCTACCCTCAAATTTAAGAATCTTCTGTCCCAGGTTTCTGAATGCTAGAATAGCAAGTGTAATCCCTTCACCACACAGGACTTAGGATACAGGTGTTTGTTTATTAGATAGTCTTGCTATGTAGCCCAAGCTGGCCCTAAACTCACAATCTTCTTGCCTCAACCTTCCATGTGCTGGGATAGACATGAGCCACCACCCCTGGCAGGATAGAGATTTTAAGTCTACTACTTCAGTCTTCTAATCTCACTATCTTGGCACCAACAATTGCTTAGATATTCAGGAAGGGCTTTGGAGTCAGCGTTCACTTTTAGTGCTCTACCGGATCGGATAGGGAAATTAAGTCTTCTCCCTCTACTACCATCTCCCTAAATGAAATCATTCTCACTCCCAGCAACACCAATGATACCAAGCTGTATTCAGATTTCTTGTCCCAAATCTAAAATTAAGTATCTAAATAACTATGTCTAAAGGGGAGTAAAATCTTTTTATCAATTTGGGCTGAAGAGATGGCTCAGCAATTAAGAGCATCTGCTCTTTCAAAGGACTCAAGTTCAATTCACAGCAACCACACGCATGTGTGGCACTTACCCCACCCCCACACACACATGCATATATTTAAAAATAAGTAAATACGGGCTAGAGAGACGGCTCAGCAGTTAAGAGCACTGGTTGCTCTCACAAAGGACCTGGGTTTGGTCACCCATATGGCAGCTAACAACCATCTGCAACTCCAGTTCCAGGAGATCCAATGCCCTCTTCTGACCTCTGCAGAGTATTGCACAACATGGGTGCACTTAACATGCATGCAAGCAATACACTCACACATAAAATTTTTTTTTTAATTAAAAAAAAAAAAATTTAACAATTCATTCCTCCAACTCATCGACTTAACCTCTAAAATGGCTACATTCGAATCTAACATGAACAGAAAGGGGTAAAAAATTTAGAAGATAAAGCAAAGCAAAAAAGAATGGAAAAGCCAAATCTAGAGTACAAATAATTTTTTTAAACACACTTCAGTTAAAACTATCTAGTATTTCAAATAAATCAAAAAAATATATTAAGGCTGCCGGGTGTGGTGGCGCACGCCTGTAGTCCCAGAACTTGGAAGGCAGAGGCAAGCAGAGCTCTGTGAGTTCAAGGCCAGCCTGGTCTACATAGCGAGTTCCAGGACACCTGGGGCTACAGGGAGGCCGTCTCAAAAAGACAAAAAAAAAAAAAGTGTGTATATATATATATATATATGATATATATATATATATGTATGTTAAGGATAGGAAATATACATACCTATGAGTAGACTCATCTTTGTTATCAATGGGGTTTCTTGAGTTTAACTCTTCAGACACTGATGGATCTGTCAACATTTCTAATCCCTGGCAGAGCATCGTGTTTCTTTGACTAAGTTGTTGAACCAAATTTTCCAGTTGCCGATATATGTCCCAATGCTTTCTCAATTCAATTTCATATGCCAACTGTACAAGTTCAAATGATGCCTTCTGCTTTATTAACTGATCTAAAACTAACTCTTGTCTTGATGTGTAATAATCTTGTTTAGCAATCTGCAGATCAAAATCTCCCTTAACGACAGGCATATTAAGTAACTGGGCATTCTCTTTTACCACAGCAGGCAAACTTTTGTCTTTTATATGAGTGATTTCCTCTTCAAGTTTCACAATCTCACTGTTCAAGCTAGAAATTTTAGCATCCAGATTTTCTTTACCAACAGCCTACACAAAGAGAAGCAATTACATTATTTTCATTTTTACTTTTTTTTTTTGTCTTTTTGAGACAGACTCCCTGTAGCCCCAGCTGTCCTGGAACTCACTATGTAGACCAGGCTGGTCTTGAACTCACAGAGATCTGCCTGCCTCTGCCTCCTAAGTGCTGGGATTAAAGGCATGGGCCACCACACCCGGCCACTCATTTTTACTTTTTATTTTAGGTGTTCAGAATGAGTCAATGAATAAAAATTAGCTTCATATTAGCATTAAAAAAACTAGTTTTAAAAGAGAAAATATGAACTAAGACACAAGGAAAGCAGCAGGAATCACTGAACTTCAGTGCCTTTACTGCCACACAGGTGTACTGTGAAAGCCAGCGAAATAAGAGCTCTTTCCGATTATTTTACTCCATCATAACATTAGCATATTGTTCACTGGCAGCAAATCAATGATACTTGATTGTTCTTAAAATATCTCAGGAGGCATTCTCTTAATCCATCAGTTGACAGTGGCACACAGAACTCCCAGGCTTCCTTTGTTATTCCAGAATTTAATGCAGATATCATGATTAAGAAATTCTGCACTTTCCCTCAGCTGCCTAGTGGTTCCATTATCAAGAAAACAGACTCCCCAAGAGTGCAGATGAACAACTGCAGTACATCTACACATTCTCAGAAGGAAAGAATTCAGTCCACTTAACCCTGAACCTTTAACTTCATTAACACCAGGTCCTGGAGAGGGGAACAAGGCAATACTCATAAGCAAATCTCCTTGGCATACATATGTCATAGAAAATCCCAGCTTAGTATTTGAAATAATGCAAATTTCAAATTCGTAAAGCAAATTAAAGCCTATTTGTTTAGAATAAATTAAGTAGTATGGTTGGGATGATAACTACTAAGTTCTGCTCTCCACTAATATGATTAAAATATTCGTATGAAACAAATACCCCAAATGAGAAGTGAACAAAGATAAAACTAAAAGCTGTCATCAGACCCCTGTCAAAGTACTTCAGTAGCAACACTGCTCCCTACATTTCTAACACCCATTCACTATGATTCAATCTCAGGTCCCAGGTTTACCTTGCTGCTCAGGCTATGAAGATTCTTCTCTGCCCATGTGATGCTTGACTTCATACTCTGATTCCCTGCTCTCAGGTACACTAGCTGCTGCTGTGCGCAGATATACGCCAGCTGCAGCCTAGCCATCTCCAGCTGTCTCTCCTCAAGGATTTCTTCATCGGCACAGAGAGATGGTGTTTGGAAATCCAAAAGTCGAAAATTTTCTTCATTTGAACTCTCAACGATTTCATGTATGCCCTGAAAGAACTGCTTTTTGGTATATAAGGTCAAAGCTGCTGTGCTTTGCTCTTCTTGGCTTATATATTTTCCCAAGGAAAACTGAGATAAAAACACCATTGGATTTGTCCCTTGACCTAAATCAGAATTTCTGAAGAATATCATCAAATTATTAACTCCATCAGTAAGAGCCTGAAGGTCATTACTGAGCTTCGTATTCATGGCATTTAGGATCCCTTGGCTTTGTTTTAGCTTCTTGGCGGCGTCTTCTTGTTTAGCATTTAACCTCAGAGATTTGTGGCTGGTTACGGAAGCCATCAGCTGGTATCTGTTCCGTTGCTGAATTTTTAAGTTCTTCAATCCCTGGAGAATCTGAGCTTCATCCTCTAATTTCTGTAGTTCTTTGTCATCCAGTCTGAGTGTGTTCAAGTCCAAAGTTTTACAGGTTTTAAGAACTTCATCCAAGGCTGGCCCTTCTAGGATGGGCTTGCCAGATCTCTGAAGAATGCTAAAAGCTTCCAATTCTTTGTCAGACAACACATTCTGCTCATTCACATTTCCACAAAACCATTTCAAAAAGGATTCGTCTTCAGCAGTCTCAAACAGCCAATCAAAATCTTCTCCATTGAGAACATCAGCTTTGGGATAACCAATTTTTTTTAATGTTTCCACAAACTCATTTCCACAACTCATGGTTTAACTACCCGTTTTTCAGATCTGATATGGGTCTACGGTGAAGATTTTGAGTGACTAAATCTTTAGAGACTCCAAACAGAAACAAAACAAAGTTTTACATTAGGTTCACAGAAAAAGAAAAAAACAAAACAAAACCTATGATTCCTCCTAGGGGGGTAAGAAAACAAGTATTAGACCACAAGTTAAGGCGAATATATTTTGAAATATATGGATAATTTTATCAGATGCTATCTGGGAGCTAGTAGGTAAAATTTAGGTAAGTGCATGTGAAACCTCCGATGAAGTCAGATTAAAATAAAAGCAATTAAGAGTGCTCCTTATGGAGCTGCAATAGTAATGAAAAAATCTAACATTAGGGGCTGGAGCGATGGCTCAGCAGTTAAGAGCACCCTCCGCTCTTGCAGAGGACCTGGGTTCAGTTCCCAGCACCCACATGGCGGCTGGCAACCATCCTTAACTCCAGTTCCAGGGAATCTAAAGCCCCTCCTCAGGCACTGCACGACACGGGTGCACTTACACACATGCAGGCAATGTACTCAGACACATAAAATAAAAATAGAATTAAAATTACATATATATATAAAACATTAGAAATCTTTCTCCCAAGACAAAATGATTTTAAGACACTACATTCTGTGTAATAACAGCTGTTTCCTAAGTTAGGACATAGAAATAAAATCCAATCTTTGTGAAGAATCAACTTAAAACATTGAGCCGCGCCAAGCGTTCATCTGGGTCCCAAGCCTCAACCTGCAGATGCAATCAGCCTAACACGGAGAACACCAGGACAAGCCATAAGCACCCAGGTACCGAGTTTCCAGCACGTATCACTCTCCACGCGCGAACCTGACCACTGGCCAAAGACCGGTGAAAGCGGAGGCAGCAGGCCCGCTGTTCAGCACCTTGCGACCACCGAGAGTCAGACTCAGAGCTGTGGTTAGGGAGGACGCAATGACGTGTGACACTTAGGGACCGTGGTAAAACACCCGCAGTCCGTAACCACCCGGAAGTTATGGGTGTGGCTCAGCAGAGCGCCAGCCGGGCCCGGACAGGCCCTTTCAGCAGCCCGGCGACCTGGCGTCCCTCGCCGTCCTCGGCCTCCCTCGCTCGACCCCGGCCTCCCCTGCCCGCTCTGCGACCACGCGCAGCCGCTCCGCCAGTCCCAAGCCCAGCCGGGAGCTCGAGCACCTCACCTGAGGAAGCTCCCGCCCGCACCCTCTCAGCAACCGCCCACAACACGTCCCGCACTGCCTCACGGGAAAGTCGAGTCGCGCAGGCGCAGACTTCCTCGCCTCACTTTTTTGCGCTTGCGCAGTACGCGTTTTGCGCGTGCGTAGTATTGCGGAGGAGGGCTGAAGCGCGGAGGAGCGCCTACGGCCCCGCGCCCGGCCGGCGCCAGGAGCCAGATGATTGGCCAGTGGGCGACTCCTAACTCTGTCCCCAGCCGGCCTGGCGTTCCCGGAAGACGCAAGATGATTGGCTGTCTTCCATCAATCCGCTCTGGCTCCGCCCCGTCCTTGGCTCGGCCTCGGGTCCTGCCAGGCGTTCCCAGGCCCAGGGCTGGATCTTATGGGCTACCTGCCCCGGGCAGGGTGCTGAACCTTCGCTAGGGGCAGAAAGCCCGAGGCCGACCGGAATTTCCGCCCGCAGCGGGTGTCTCCCCTTCTGCGTGTCCCCGCGTGCTCGTAGTCCTGGGGTTCTCGCCCGCAGGCAGGTGCACCTCGGTGCGGCGCGGGCCTTCCTCCTGGGGCAGCTGGCTGGGATGGTGCCTGCGGGACCTTTCACAGTGGTAACAGCAGAAGCCCTTAAGTCCCCCGTCTACACCGACTTCCTCTACAGTCCCAAAGTGCTAACAGGCCAAGCACATGAGCTTGGAGTGTTGTGTGAGTTGATTTGACTCAGGACAGAGACTTCAAGGAGAGTGCCAGGACGGACACAGGCAGTCGAAGAAGAATGCTGAAATCAGGCTGCTAAATCTGGTGTAAGCCTGAGTGACCGTCTGTGGTCCTGGAAAACTGACCTTTGGAGCTACAGTTGGTAGTGGTTACAGTGTGTTTGTAGGGGACAGAATTTGCATTTCTACCAGACAGTTTAGCAAATCTGTAAGTTAACATGAATTTGCAAGGTGTGGGCGATGGTCATTAAATCAGTAGCACTGCCCTCCTCCAGGGACAGAGACATGGCTTATCAGACAAGGTTCTAGTCTAGCCGTTAGAATTCTTTCTGGATCATCTCTTTTTCTTATTTGTTTTTTTGAGACAAGGACTTGCTGTGTACCCCAGGCTGGCCTTGAACTCAAGATCCTCCTACCTTAGCCTCCCCAAGTGCTGGGATCACAGATGTGCATCACCATGTTTTTAAGGAGAAAAAAATAATGTTCCTAAGCAGCTCATTTAAGTTCAATTTGAGCTGAAGACATTTATGATGAATTCTTGCTTAACGTTTTATCTTCCTTTTTAAAAGTCAATAAAACCTAAAATCTGGAAAACAAGCAGTACGGTGGAAAAATTCATAGAATGGTGCCCCAGCCTGGCGTCAGGAAAATGAAGTGGCTGGCTCGGGAGGACCCTGGGTGCCAAATGGAAGTAGGGGCTCAGCAGGGATCTGGTGTTGAGTAGGTCTGGCCAGAGGAGCAGCAGGCGGTGCCCTTTGGGAAGTTTTGCAGAGGAAGCAAAGCCTGGGAGGAAGAGAGCCCAAGTGACACAAGATGAGGAGTGGGATGCAGGGCCAGAGAGAGCATTTGGAGTTTTGTTTTCAAACTGTAGGGACTTGGGGATAGTTATAGACTGTGAGGAAGAACTCAGAGGAGACAGAATTAAAGATGCCAGAAAGAGGCCACTTTGCAGGAAGAGGTCCCCAGGGGCAGGAAGTACAACCTGGAAGCCTAGAGATCTTCCAGGAAATCCACTTCTTAGCGACTCCAGGTGGCTTCCTGGCCCCCAACTCTTCATTTTGAGTTGCTGACCACAGTTATTGTTTGAAAAGTGT
The DNA here is from genome assembly GCF_000622305.1 of Nannospalax galili. Lineage (NCBI taxonomy): Eukaryota > Metazoa > Chordata > Mammalia > Rodentia > Spalacidae > Nannospalax > Nannospalax galili. The sequence goes on from NW_008345700.1 coordinate 1,372,575, forward strand.
TCATGAGGCCATAAGAAGCCATAAAAATGTAATGATTACAGCAGTATCAGTACCCAGAGTACAAAAGGCAGTGGGGTTAATTATACAGACCTGGAAAGTTTTGTAGGGAATGAACTGGATTTTTTTTTCTTTTTTTTTTTTTTTTTTTTTTTTTTTTTTTTTGAAGCAGGGTCTCCCTGTAGCCCCAGCTGTCCTGCTGGTTTTTTTTTTCTTTTTTTTTTTTTTTTTTTTTCTTTTGTCTTTTTGAAGCAGGGTCTCCCTGTAGCCCCAGCTGTCCTGAAACACTATGTAGACCATTCTGGCCTTGAACTCACAGAGATCCGCCTTCTTCTGCCTCCCAAGTGCTGGTAATACAGGCGTGCATCACCACGCCCAGCATGAACTGGAATTTTTAAAAAGCAAGTATGTTAAGTTTATTTCCAAGACAAACTTGGTTTCTTCTAATAAGAATCAGTTGGGGTTTTAGCAGGGTCAAAAGGAAAAGGGAACCCAGGCGCTGATCCTTGCTGCAAGCCTTGCAATGTAATGGACCAAACACACCTAAAGCACAGCCATGAGTAAGCTTCAGCTGTTTGCCTCTTCCACTCCTAGCAAAAGATTCTCTGCTCTAGTCATCAGTATTAAAAAATAGCTTACATTTTAGACAGTATTTTTATGGTTTATTTTTAAACACTGTACCCAACTGTGCTGTTAAAAGATTCTTTTCAGATGCAGCTTAATGGAAGTAAAGGGATCTGTTCTCCATGGTGTGGAAAGGTGCTGTTTTTAAGCAGAGGAATGACAGCCTTGATTCTGCAGTAAAACAAGTGACAAAAGGTCTGGACAAAGCTGGCACGGGGCAACTCGGGAGTGGGGATGGGCAAAGGAGCTGGCAGAGTCCCAGGGGCCATCAGCCAGCAAGATGTGGTCTGGCATGAGGGGAGGCTGGATTCTCAAACCTAAAGCTCACTGTGGCCTCCTAGAAACAGGAATTTCAGGCTCCACCCCAAAACTTGCCAGCATCTCCAGTGGACTCTTCCATAGATCTAATGTAGTGACACCATGCCCTCTGGAAATCTCCATCCATCCCCTCTGCAGTAGCAGTAGTCAATGTGACATGTCCTTGCAAAGCAAGCCCAGATATGCTTCTCTCAGTAGGGCAGCTGGGTCCTCACAGAACCAGGGCCAGCAAGATTCCAATGAGCTGTCACCTCCCTATAGGCAGTGGAGTGCCAGGGGCACTGTCCTGTCCTCCTCTCCTGCATACGTTCTCAAAACCTCACAGCTGCTCCTGTAAGGGCAGTTCTTAAGCCTGAGTCCCCATGTCAGCATCCAAGCATAGCTAGCTACACCTGTCTCTGCACAGGAGGCCCTGAGGGGAGATGGCTGACCCATACCTGGGTCATTCTGGGGATGCTGAGGATGGGCCTAGTTGGGGGTACTTGAAGTGTAACCTGGAGATCCAGCAGCCTCTCTGTGGAAGGCACTGGGCTGACATAGCACCATTGATTGAGCTGTCCTTGGGCCCACAGTGCCCTAACTCCAGGGCTAGGATGAAGCCTCAAGGCCAGCCACAAGAAAACCTGTCATGGGGAGTAGTGCAGTGCCTTGACCCCTGCCTTCATTCAACCACAGGTGGGGGACAGGAATGGAATGGCTAATAGGTAGGGTCTGGTCAGCTTCTCAGTAAATGGAGACTATGAACAGATGAGGCTAATTCCCAAGGGCCAGAATGACCCAGGATCCAGTGAGTCAGGCCCTCTATCTAGCTGATGCTGGAGGGAAAGGACCAAAGCAAGGCAGTGTAAAGAACTTGAAACCAGAGGATGAGGTATAAAAATCTGTATTTATATTACAATGACAGAATGACACAGCACAGTCCCACCTGTGGGGATGGGGCCCCCATTCCACTCTGCAGCTCAGGTCTTATAACTCACCCACTGTGCCAGCACCAGGCCCCTTGTATAGTCCCAGACTCTGGCACGGAACCTGCCCTAGTGCCCTAGTTAGAGGCCTGGGACAACCTGCTTGCTGGCCTGGGGTCAAGACCTTTTGTGCAGGCACAAGGGGTGGTAGGCTAGCTGACCCAAGAGAGGCAGGGAAGGTTGGGGGAACACAGAAGGTAGGGGCTGGCCGGCCAGTTCATTGCACAACTCCATCCTCCTAGGAGGGCAAGCTCAAGTACCCTGCAGGACAAGACTGCAGAGGCAGGCCTAGGGCCTACATGGATGCAAAAGCCTCTGTAGCCCCTCCTGCTAGGCCAGCTAGGCCCACAGCAGGATGGCAGGGCTGGTATGCATGACTACCTCCCAGTAAGGGACTCAAACCAGAGTCTGGGGTTCCGGACTCTGTTACTGAATTCCACATAGCCCACATGAATGGGCTCAGGTAGAGGACATAAGCAGTGGCTCTTCTGGTCAGAAAGACTCACAATAACCCTGCTGGGTCCCTACGGCCACCAGTAATGGCCAGTCTGCAAATGGCAGGGAGGAGGAGGAATGGATATGTAACTCTTAGCACCAACCCCCATGCTTACTGACCGACCACCCCTCACAGGTCTGCTAGTGGGCTGATGAGGCCAACTCCCAGTCCATACGGGAACCACAGCCTGAGAAGGCAAAGAGCGGAGCTGCCAAGGTCGGCCAAGAGGACGACTCTGGTCACCCGGGGTGTGGATTCTGCTGGCAGGGATGGAAGCAGAATCCCAGGTGCTGGGGATGGAGTGTGAGCTGATGGTATAAGAATTCATGGCGCATCGGGAGCCCTAGAGTTCTGGGGCCCTGAAGCAAGGCTTTTAAACACAGCTCTGTCCTGCTCCAAGGGTGGGTATGCTCAAAACAAATGCCCAGTAGACATGCTCAGGCAGACACTGATATCCCCAGTTGGGGTGAAAATACAGACAGAACCAGTCAGCAAGATGTTTGGATATCTTTGCTAGTCCAGACTCCCACCTAGGCCTGCTCTCCATGTGTCATCCTGAGTCCCCTACGGGGCAGGTTCTATGCCAGAGCTGTTTCCAGGGACCCCCATTATGCCTAAGTAGGCCACCCACCCTAGGGTGCCCGTTGACATGACTGGAGATAAACATGAGTTTTTCCCCACAGTTTGGAAATCGTTTATGAATGCACCAGAGGAGGTGACAGGTGCTGCTGTGGGCCAGCCCATGGCCACTACCCAAGTATTGCTGTGTGGTGCCCCTAGAGACATGGTCTTCCAGGACTTGATGTCCAGCAGAAGCCTCCTGGCTGGGCCTGCACCACCCCAGGAGCACTTCGTGCATCAGCTTCTCATAGCTGATACCTAGGCCCTTACCTCAGGCCCAGAGCAAGGATCTCAGCCCAGCAGCCCTGCTGTCCCCAGGCTGCACAGCTGCCCTGACAGCCACTGGGGAGGCACCACTGAGGGCTAGGTTGTGGCCCCTCCTGCAGGATAGAGAAAACAGTTGTAGTAGCCATACAGGCATGTACTTGTCCCTCCCAGGAGGCTGCAGTTGCTAGGAAGGACTGCCTGTGGGACGAAGAGAAGGAGGGCACCTCTGGCAGGCCTGGTATGTCCTGTAAGCCACAGGGACATGCTGGTGGCAGTGAATGGGGTGAGACGGGACACAAGGCACACTATGACAACGTGACAGAGGATGGGTCCCTGAGACGCTGGGTCACTCCTACCCCTCGGCAAACAAGGACGCAACAATGGCTAGGAAAATAGAGTACAAAAAAATCTCATACAGGAAATAGAGGTGGCACACACTCATGTCCCTTGGCGAGTCTTCAGAGCTTTTTCCTCTTTTTAGAAATGCTTCTGTTTTGTTTTTTGGGAAAAGCTCAAGCCAGCCAAGGCTGCCATGGACAGGACTTGTGAGGCCCATTAGGGAGCTCCCTGTCACTTTTTTTGTTTTTTTTTTTTTTTTTTTTTTTTTTTTTTTTTTTTTTTTTTAAAAAAAAAAAAAAAAAAAAAGAGGACGATAAATCTTTCACTGTGATATATCAAAATAA
>NW_008345700.1:1376878-1388022 GCF_000622305.1 Nannospalax galili
GAAAGGGAGATGAGAAAGCCCAGAGGACCCAGTGGTTCCAGCTTGCCACCCAGCTAATCCCAATCCCTGCCAGGAAGAAAAGACCTACATCCTGTGCAAACCAGGCAGAGCTATCTGGGCTGGTACAGGTGAACAGGAGCTTGGGCCATAATCAGGCACAGGCCAAGGCCAGCCTTTGCAGGTGACCCCAGGCCAACTATCTCAGGACATACACTCGCTGATGTCCACATGTCTGTGTATGTGCTTGAGGGTGGGAGCCTAGGCATGTATGTATGCATCTGATGGTCCCAAAAGAGCAGAAGTCACCCAGCTTGGTATGGGGTGGCCCAGCCAGCCCCCAGGAGCTTGCACACTGTGGAAGGGGAGCCCCACTCTGGCTCCTGACAACATGGAAGAGGGGGCCACCAACAAGTCCCAGCTGCTCACCCAAGTCCTGCCCTTTATGGATCCCCCTGTCCACACCTCAGGAGCCTGTGTGGACCAACAGATAGATGGATGGATGGACAGACAGTCGCACCTTCCTTACTTCCTCAGTCCACTCGTCTCTCCTGGGATCCGATGTTGGGGTCCATGCTCCCCGAAGTGGTCATTAAGGCCCCTACACGGATCCTGCCGAGGTTTGCAGCAATGATATTTAATACTTCTGGAATGATTAGGAATCTGAGAACAGACCATGGGTGACTACGCTGGGCTCCAGGATGTGAGAGCCTGGCCCTGCCTCCCTGCAGGGGATCTTGCCCATCCGGGAGGGGGCGGGCAGCTTGAGCCCCAACCGAAGGGTAGGCAGGCAGGGGCAGGCAGCCCAGGCATCAGCTGGAGCTTCAAGAATGGCACAGCAAGTGGGCCCATGGAGAGGCTGGCTTCAGTCAGAGGAGGACTGGAAGGCTGAGACGCTTGGCTGGGCGGGCAGGCAGGCAGGCCAAGAAGCAGAAGACATGGAGCCTATGAGAGGCCAGGGCGGCCGGGCCGCCGGCAGGGGCGACTGTAGCTGCTGTCACTGCAGCCATTGCTCTGCAGGATGTAGTGGTCATCGGCATCACTGCTGCTACCAACACTGTCCAGCTCCCCAGGGCCAAATTCCATGCCCTCTATGTCCACCTCTGAGAGAATAGAGAGAGGATGGGTCAGGGTGCCCCCTACTGAGGAAGCCAGCCTGAGGCTCCCCAGTTAGGGCCCATACCTTTTTTTTTTTTTTTAATGAAAGTGAAGGCTGGGGTTAGGGAAGCTGAGGGACACCCCCTCTGGGCCCTGAGGTGGCAGATGCTAGGATGGATCCAATCTGTAGCTTAAGAACCCAGCCTCTGAAGCACACTGCCCGGGGCCAAGCAGCCTCTGCCCTTACAGAGCCAGGTCATGGCCTCTGGACTTCACGGTCTCATCCCTTTTCATGCAAGGCTGAGAAATTACTGTGCCATTGCAAGCAGTTAACTCAGGTGGTATAGGGGCCTTGTCACCCTGGCATCATCCCCACCCCGGGTGATTCCTCCTCCCCCCAGGAGCTATGGTAATGCCTGTGCCCAAGAGGCTAGGCTTAGGCAGCACCAGCCCCCACCTTGCTTGTCCAGCCCCCACCTTGCTCTGAGTCATCTGTGGAGACAGCAGAACCAGTGCTGTCAGTGCGCACGCGCTCTACACTCTGCACTGATAGCTGCTCCAGGCGTCGCTTCAGGAAGCGGTGCTCTCGCTGCAGCTGCTCCTTGATGCTCAGTGCCCGGCGGTCCTGCTCCTCCAGTTTCTGAGGAGAGTGGGTGGTCTGAGCCCATAGCAAAGAGGGAAAAACCTCTCTTGGGCATGGGCACAGAAGCTTCAGCAGGACCCCCAACATGGCCTGGCCAGACAGAAGCCACAAGATGCCTAGCACGAGGCTTGATGTGCCCCTCCTACCGCAGCATGTTGCCACTCAGTCAGCCTGGATTTGTGCTTGAAACCTGCTGACCAGTTCTAGAATGCCCACAGTAAGCAGAGTCACATGGGGGCCTGAAGGCCTGGGACAGTGCCATCCAACCTTTGGCTGGCACTGCCTTCCCCCCCCCAGGACAGCCCTGCTCACAAGGGCTCCACCTATCCCCAGGTTGGACCATCATGCCTGTACCTGCAGCATCTGTGTCTTGTCCTCCCACCTTCTTAAACCTTCTTGTGGGCCCATCTGAGACACGGCCCTTCTATGAGGAACCCCCTCCCGGGCCCCAGATGTGTCTCTTTCAAAGATCCTGCCACCCCACTTGAGAGTCCTCACTTTTGAAGCAGAGGAGGCCCTTTGAGGGGGACAGAGACCTACCCTGGTTGACCCAAATGTCCCAAGAACCCTAAATCAGGAAATTTCAGTCTGAAGGCAGTATTTCCCTGAGCCTAGGCCCATACCAACCCCCAAGAACAGTCCCCACTTTTCCCTAGCCCCTTAAAGGCTGCCTACTTCCAGTTAGCCTGTTCATGAATGTATGCAGTGACCCCTTGTCCCTCTCCTGGCCCCACCTCCTCTTCGAGCTGCTACCCCTGAGCCTGGCTTACCCAGCACACTACAATGATTCCCTGCCAATCACCACTCAGCAAAGCCCAACACAATCTATGTAACCTCCTTTACGCTACCAATCATCCCCTATTGATCTCCCCACAAGCTCCTGACTTTAACCTGCTAGGTGGATATCCTCCTACCTCCAGGTCCTCTGGTCCAAAGACTGCCCAGGGCCCCCACTGTGTACTCCCCCAGGACACACAGGGTGGCTAGGGGCAACCAAGGTGGCTGGAGGGTAGAGGGCACAGCCTGCTCACCTTGATGTGCATCTTGGCACGCTTCAGGAGGCTCAGAGTGGTGTGGCGTGTGCTGTCAGGGCCCAAGGGCACCAGCTGCTTGAGCTGCTCCAGGTAGAGCCTGAGTTTAGCTCGTCTGAAAGAGCCAGAGACAGACCATCAGGCTGAGCATCAAAGCCTGTGGGATGAAGGCAGGAGGGGCTGGCCCAGGCTCGGCAAAAGGTGGGAGGTAGCCAATCAGGCCCCAGCACAACTGTAGACCTGTCCCTTGACTTGGTAGTTGCCCCAGATTCTGTCTCAAGGCTGGAGAATTCCCTCCTGGCCTGATTAATACCTCCCCCTCAGGAGCAGCCTGGCATAGGCAGCCCTCTGGACATGGTGTGCACAAGGCTCCACAGGCCCTAAGAGCCCCAGGGTTCAGGGACTGGGAACAGAATATCTATGTTGTCCATTCTGCCCTGTGCAGTGGGCTCTAATTGCTCCTGTCCTCACACAACCTGAGCTGATGGGATCAAGGAAGGGCTGAGGACCAGCTCCCTCTGCCAATTTTGCTGCTCCATTTGAAAGTGTTTCATTCCAGATTTTTGTCTCTATATCCATTTGTATTAATCCATTTTTTTTTTCTGCTGAACTGTTCATATGTCATAATGCTTTCCTGGCTGGTGGGCTGGTCTGGGAGGGGCAACTAAATAAGTCACTGCCCAAGGCTGTCTCTGACATTACTGTCATAGTAGGAGCCACTCTTTGCACACACCACCTGACCAGCAGCTGCAGGGCACCAGTGTGTTCTGTCCAAGTGATGCCTTGTTATAGAGATACCCAGACCCTATAGGCAGTCAAGGTGGTTTCCGAGTCAATATGGCTTACTTAGGACAAATTCTTAGCAGTACAACTGCCAGGTCAAAGGGCAGGAATTTTTTTGAGGATTTTTTTGAATACCTGTTGCCCAGCTGGTCCGCCATGGCCAGTGCCCATATATATTAAGAATGGCAGTGCCCAAAGTCCACCTTTCATATCTGTTCCCTAGTCACAGCCCCAGCAAACCCATACTCATTCAGTCCTAAAGAGACTCTGGAGGATAATGGGCAAGGACAGCCATCTCTAGGACAGATAAGGGGGTCCTGGGTGCAGGGAGAAGCTGCAGAGGCTTTAACAGCCACATACAGGAGGGTGGGGGGTGCCATCCGTAGTCAGTATGCCTGTCAAACAGTACCCTTCACTGACAAAGCACTTTCTCACCTACCATCCTGACCCAGCACCTTGAGGCCTAGAGGGTCCTTCTGGGTAAAGTGAAATTAGACCTTTGGAAGAACTTCATAAGACACAGGGCTGAGGCTGGGCTTGGTCTAGAGGGAGGGTGTCCAGGAAGGCTGTGTAAGTCTTAGACTCGAGGCCGGAGATCTTCAACCTCACCACACACACAAGTGGGCTCCTGGCCCCAGGCAAGTGCAAGCATGTCTTCCTTTCCAGAGTGCCCAAACCTCAGCCCCCTCTCCTCCAACAGGATAAGCCACCCAAATGCAGTTACTGGTGGGACTGGAGACAAAGAACCAGGCTAAGGAATGGAGCAGGGGTTCTCCTGAGCTGGGTTCCCAATGTCCTGAACCCACCACTGGGATAAGGAGGTTGGCAAAAGGTGGTGCTGCTGGGGACCCCTCTCACCTGGTCCACTTGTTATACAGCAAGTGGCAATTCCTACAACCCATCACTTAATTATGTTAACAGCACTGACCTTTGTGGAAAAAAAATCAGAAAGTGCAAACTGACAAGAAGAATTAAAAGCACCCAAGTTCCCTGCCCTAGAGATGGCCACATGATCATTTTAGTGCATCTACCTTGCTACATGAGTGTTAAGTGAAAAAAATTAAGGTTCAGAACCACGTATGTGACAAGTGACCCAATTTTGCTTAAAATGTACAACAGCAGACGCACACAAGAGACTCAACGGAACACAATGAAGCACAGGAAGCCTCTCCAGGGGACGGCTGGCAACGTTTATTTCTTTAGCTTTGCGATCTTCTGTATTTTCCAGGTTTTCTATGCTAAAAATCCCCACATATTACTTTTACAATCAGGGAAAGACATTTGTACAAGAAAGAAACACAGCTAAAAGACAAGTCACGGTAGAAAGGAATTTGCAGTACACATAAAAGACAAAACGGTTAGTATTTGTGATATTTGGAGTACATACACATCAAAAATAAAGAATATTGCCTCGATTTAACAGAGAGCAGAGAACAAACAGGCAAGTTGCAGGAAACGAAGGGCAAAATCTAACAGAAAACGGACTCCATCTCATGAGTAATCAGGGACGTGAAAACTCAAACAAGCAGACACTTATTCTCCTTTGCACCAGTTGGCATACAAAGGTCTGGCTGAGGCGCACGTGGCCAGCACATGGGGACCTGTCATGGTTCCTGTGGGAGAAGGGCCAGCGACTTCAGCTCAGACTACTGACCAGTGTTTCTACTTCTAGAAATGGGGTGCTACAAGACCACTCCCCAGGAATGCAAAGACTCAGCTCAACTGTGCTCATGTCAGAGCTAGCCTGGGAAGCACAGCTGTGGTCCTCCACAGCTTTGGGGGCCAAGGAGGCCAGGGGTACATGGACACGGGGCCGGGGGGCAGCACTTACATGGTGCTAGGTGAAGGATCCAAGTAGGGATAGTGGGTAACAAGGGCCCCTCCTACCTCAGGGTCCTCCAAGTGACCAGGATGTGGTCTCTGGGTAGGGTGCAGGAAGTACATGAATAATGTTTTAGAAAAAGATGGTTCTCAAGGGAGAAATAAAAATCACCTGACCCTACACAGGCAATGTAAAACTCAGTAATATGTCCACTCAAACCCATGAGAGTGCCCACCCCACACTGCAGGCTATATAGGTCACCCTGGCTCCCTGCCCTGGGCAGCAGCTGTGACCAGTTGCCTGGGGCTAAGCCTATGGTTGGTGAGGGGATGCTGGCAAGATCCTCACCCCTCTGAGTGCCACAGCCCCAAAGCCTAGTATGTACTAGGCTCTCACCAAACCCTTCTCCCTAAAGCCACTGCAGCACCCCAGGCCCAATGCCAGAGCCCAGGCTGTCCTCAAGCCTTCAGTACTTGCAAAGGAGCTCTGCATAGATTCAGGAGGCAGAGCTGCCCCTGGGCTTCTTGCATTAGCATCAGCAGCAGACCCATTCCCCCTCCCCCACCACCTATAGCACAGCCCCACCTCACTTCGAACCACAAACTCCTACTCCTCAAGGGAAGGCCCACAGAACTCCCAGAGGTCTTGGCTCCCTGACAGGGTGCCCCCAAACACCTGTACTTGTGAAACAGAGTCCTGAATGACTGGCTAGCAGAGGTGGGTTCTAGGCCAGATTGCTGGAGAAAAGACAGTGAAAACCCACCAGATCGTCAGTAGTGCTGGGCAAGGGACCCCACTTTCTTCTATTTATCAGCATCTTCTAGCTGTTTCTAACAAATATATGCCCCTTGTGTGGTTCCACACTGCTGCATCAAGCACCTGCCAGTAACCCTGCAAGGGCAGGCCATGGGTACTAAGACAGGCCTGAACATCCATCTCTGTGTTTGGGTTAGGGGCAAGGGCACAACTAAGGGCTTAGGCCTGACCTTAGGAATGTGCCATGACATTCCAAGGGTGTGGAGGGCCAGGAAGAATACGTAGGGTTCTCTCCCTAATACTAGCTAAGGTCAAAGCCTAGAGCTGGGACCAGGAGGGTTGCCAGGCCCTGGGGTCATCAGCAAGTGCTGACCTTGGCAGATCCGCCAGAACTGCTCACCTACAGGGGTAGATGAGCAGAAGAATGGGACGGGGTTGTCCTAGGGTTGGTTGGTTATTGCTCAAAGCTCCAACAAGGGAAAGTCCCACAGGCCCACCTGAGCCTCAGTGAGATACACTTCCACTGAAGGCAGTGTCCAGAGCATGCCTCTTGTGGCCTGCTGGGCAGCCAGCCAGGTGTTTCCTTCCTTCCTCAGGACAGCACACAGCCCTTCCTTCGGCAGCCAGGAGCACCTGGCATCAGTCTTGATCTAGCCACAGGCCCAGCCATGGCTGATATCCCTCCAAGGGCCCAGGCTCCAGGCTGTGGGCTGCTCAGGGCTGCCCAAGCAAGCCTGTTCTGTCTTAAAAGGACCCCATAAAGCCCAATCTAACTACAGCCTTCTGGGAGATGGCAAGGATCAAGGCCATGGTCAAGAGATGGCTGCAGAGATTAGAAGCCAGCTCTGGTCCTCCCTAGAGGTTGCCATTGCACCCACCCTCCCTCTTAGGCATTCCCCACTTGCCCTCACTACCAGCAGTCCTCTCAAACACTATCTCCAGGAAGCCCTCCCCATTAGGCCAGGCTACTATACCTGGGTCTGGTCAAGGCCCAGGAGACACCCTAAGCCTGTCTTAAACTGGCTTCCATCCCCGTGGCCCCTTGGGAACCCCCCAAACACACATGACCAGTGCAGGAAGTGTATCTCCTCAGGGAACACGGTGTTCTGTCCCTGCCCAGCCACCCGCCCCAACCAGAGTCCTGAATCCCGGGAGAGCGGAAGTTGGTGCTGCTGTGGGTGCAGACATGGGGGAGGGGGAAAGAAAGAACTGGCTGAGCTCCAGACCTTCCCAGTGTACCCAGGAGGGCTCATCTAGGATACAGAGTTACCCTCTTCCCAAGAAGGCAGGATAGAACTGGCCCATTCCATAGATAGCAGAGATCAGGAGAGCTGTTGTCTCTCAGAGGCTTTCCCTGGTCCTAGCATGGGGGCTACCACCTGTGGGGCTGCCTGACCTAAATACCTCTGCTTCCACTTAGGCTACAACTGGCAGCCATGAACTGCTCCACTCCACCTGCCCCCAACTCCTAGGGCTCACCTGCACCTTGTGCCCACTGGCAAAGGAAAGATACCCATGATGAACTAGCTGAAGCAGCCTCATGGGCCAGCAGCCATACCAAAGGGACACAGCCTGAGCCTGCTGCCTCCTCTGTTCCTCAGACAAGTTTCCATCACAGCTCCTTGGAAGACATGCCCCAAAAGGCACAGAGGAAGGGGCAAGGCTGAATCCTCCATCAGGGTCATCATACCAAGAGCTGAAGCATGGCTTCCAAAGGAGCTCCATGTCCTCCTCCAGGGACCCAACTCAGACTTCAAGTCCCTGGCACCCACTCAGCTCTGGCCCCAGGCTAAGTACCAAAAAATGGGCCTGAGCTTGGGCCCTTGCCTGCCAGCCCCAAAACGCCTGAGTTTGGACCCCGGCTCCCTCCAGCTGACTGTTCCAGAGCCTAGGGCACAGCCTGGCAGCCCAGACCCTCCCTAGACAGGTGTGAGGCCAGCCAAAACACCCCCTCAGCAGGAGCCAGGCATGTCACACAGTTGATATGGGAATGGGGGTGTCACTTACCTGTGCTTTTCTAGTTCGTTGTGTGAAGACCTGTTTAGAGAGAGAAAAAGACAGGGCTCACTCAGAGGCCCGACAAACAGAGCACAAACAACAGCAGCTCTTTGAAGGGGGCCAGGAGCTCTTACATGGTGCCTAGGAGGGTCTAGGCCCAGGATGTAGCTGGGGCAGGTGTACAGCTGCCAAGCAAAGGCTAGGGTAACCTCACACAGGGCCCCTTCCAGAGGGGGTAGGCAGTCCTTGGAAATGGGTAGCTGGTGCCGCCAAGGCATCTAGTCACCTGCCTTCTCTGCTCGCCTCTCCATGAACCCAGCTGTGTCCTTACAACCAACACAGACCACATGGGTTTGGGGAGGGGGTGGCAGGCTGAGCAGGGAACATAGAGGTCAGGCCCTTAGGAGACAAGATGATCCTGTCCTCCCAAGGCCATTCTCTCATATAGATAGGAAGACCTAGGACAAAGCTGTCCTAGTCAAGTCATCTCACAAAGGGGTTCATGAGACATGGACGCTTTCTGGGTCAGCAGGCACACAGAGAGTCACAGAAGATGGGTGTTCCCACTTCTCTCAAGGGCTGAATTCTGCCAGGACGTGTCAAGTTTATCTTCCCTGGGGGTGACAGCCCCATGGGGCTGCTTGGGCCCCACTAGCCCAGCCACTCAGATCAGAGCAGAGTTCAGAGCACCAGAAGTGCCACGTGCAACGTTGCCGTTGAGCTTCCAGTCACCCTCTCAGCCTGGAGGCACATCACAAGCCAGCAAGGATTTCTCAGTCACCCAGGATGCTGCACACATGAGCAAAAAGCTCAGGCTACCTCAGAGCACAACCAGACCAAGTCCTGATCCCTCCCCAGCCCCTTACTGGGCTTCTGCTGGTCACTGCCCACCTGTCCACTCTCTACCTCTCCCAGAACTTGAACCTAGCATCTCTCAGCAGAAAACTTGCCCACACTGCCTGCCCCATCACCTGCTGAAGCTGCTGGGGCACTAGATTTCCCACCTTCCCTCGGGTCCTGCTGGCTCCTTGGCTTCCCTGTGCAGTTTCCAGGGTCCTTGAGGACCTGCTAGTCTCTTGGGCTGGGCCAGGAGCCTCAAAACTTCTGCAAAGGCCAACCAGAGCCAGAAAAGGCATGGCAGAAGCTCCTCACTGGCCTTTGGGGATCTGGCCCTCAGCCCAAAATCCAACCTAGCTGTATGGTCTGTAGTCTGCTGGTTCATGTGGGAGGCTGGGGTCAGCAGGCACCATCAGTGTAGAGAAGGTTCCCTCACACCAAAGGATGGCACTGGGATCATTCCCAACCCTGGGCCAGAGGGATAGTCCTCAGCAGCCTGGCAGATGACTTTCCTTGCAATTCTTTCTGAGTCCAAGGACCCTGTGGGGAAGCTTGCCACAGAGGTTCCAGGAGCACTCGCCCCTGTGAAGCAGTGGGATGAGGCTGGCCATGGTTGTGCCACCTGCTGTCCTGGCCCTACCTAGACTCTTCTGCTCACCTTTTCAGAGAACCTGACCCTGGCAGCCTGAAGCCACCGCCACCAGACACCTATACAAAGCCCATAACAAACACAGGACTGCTGTCTCCCTACCCCAGTGCAGTCCTGCCCACCTCTCACCCCGGCCAGCTATGCCTGGGCCTGTCCTTCAGTGTGCCAGGACACAGAAGCCTTACAGGTCTAGGCTGTTCTGCCACACCTGGGCCTCCAAGTTTCCCAACTGAACTGGCTAAGGACAGCCTTCTTGGGAGGTGGCAGACGAGGGAAGGACTCTGCCTGCTACCCCTAAGCTGTTTTAGGTCTTGGGGTGATCATGTTCTATCCGGAGGGTGCTGCAGGTGAGGTGTGCCCAAGCCAGGGCATCCCCAGCCCCTTGCCCCTAACTCTCCATCCCAGAAGAGGGTGGAAAGCCAGGACCTCACCCAGGAAGAGGGAGCAGAGGTAAGTGGCCCCAATCAATTAACTGAATCTGTCTATGCCTTGGTTTTCTTGGTTGCAAAATAGAGAGGAAAATAGCACCTTTACAAGGCTAGGTCAACATTAGTTACTAGTGTGTATGGAGGGAGCATTTGGAGTGCCTCAGCCACCATTTCTGAGTGCCAGATCTCATGCTGGAGTTTAGGGCAGTCAGGGGCACAGGACATCTCACTGTGGAAGCCTGAGGCTGTGAGTTTCCCAACATACTCATGTCCTCTGCAAACTGCCCCCAGCAGGAGACCAGGGCTGGAACTTGAACAGTTGGAAATTCAACCAAATCTTTGCCAGGCCTAGGACGCCACAGAGATGGGTCCCTGTGCCAGCCTCTCTGTTTCCCAAGAACAAGCAGGCCACAGGAATGAGCCGCACCCTCTGCCAAGGGGCCTTGAAGCCCCCAGCCTGCCAAGGAAGTTCCCAGCCTGACCACGCCAAGAATGGCTGGGCCTTCAAGGCTGGCCCCTAGACAGTGTAAGGTGTGCTGTGGTGTCCACGGAGCCAGAAGGGTAGACCTTGAGGAAGCCCTAGTCACGTCTGCACCCTAGTTTCGGGGCTTCCACTCTGCAAGCACAAGGCCACGGCTGGGCCTCGGGACTATCGGTAGAACCTGTGCCCGGCAGCCCTCCCCAACAAGGCCAGCCCTGCACTTGGACCCGGAGTTTCGCAGTCAGCAGGCTGCGCAGGACCGCTGGGTACCCGGGAGGGGTCTCTGCCTGGGCTCCGGGCGGGAGTGGGGAAGGGCGGGGGGAAGGTGCCGGGCAGAGGAGGCCGGCCAGTTCTGAGTCGTGCAAAGGAGGGAGGCGTCCCCCCACCCGCCTGCGCGAAGGGCGCAGGTCCCCAGGCCGAGCGAGCAGTGGCCGGCAGCGTACTGACAACTTCTCTCCCGCCTGGAAAAGTCCAAAACGGCTCTGGGGGCGCGCGGGCCGGCGGCGGGCGCTGTACGCGTGGCACTGTTTACAGCGGCGGGAGGCGCGGCCGCGGGAAGATGGCGACGCGCGGGCGGGGCGGGTGGGGCCGTCGCCTCCTCCAGGTCGGCGGCCGGGGCGC
>NW_008345700.1:1388255-1401061 GCF_000622305.1 Nannospalax galili
AGGGAGGGGCGGTACCTGTTGTTCGGGGCCTTGCGCACCAGGCCGGCCGCCTTTGTTTTCTTCCTGGCGAAGTCGCCGTCGAAGGGCAGCACCGAGGCGTAGCCGTGCTCGGCCTCTGCGGACACACGGGGCGGTCAGCGGTCCCCCGCGCCCGCCTGCCCGCCGCCCGCCCACCCGGGCACAAAGGGGCGCGCGCTACCTCGGTCCCTGCGCTCCAGGTACTCGGCCGCCTCCAGCAGCAGGAGCAGGGAGTTCAGCTCCATCCTGCCGCCCGCGCCTGGGACGGCGGCGGCAGCTGCCCGGCGCGCTCCAGCCGGCTCCGCTGGCCGCCCGCCCCGCGCCTGGCGGCACACTTGCCTGACTCCCGGACTCCTGCGCTCGGCCGCCACCCTCAGCCTCTGGCCCTCAAATTGACACATACGGATGATTGGCATCCTGGGCTGCCAATCGGCATCGGTACTCTGGCCTTGGGGGCGGGCCCTGGGCCGGACTGCGGCCAATGGGGACTGGCCGTGCGCCTCAGGCCTGGCCCAGAATGTTGACAGATGCGGAGCTGGGCACGGATAGGCCGGCCCGCGGTAGTAACAATTTAGAAGCCCAAGCTTAGCAACAGCACGTGGTGGCCCGGCCCCCGCGCTCACTGAGTGGTGGCCGCCGTGCATGTTAAGTAGGCACCGCGCGCCGATTGGCCGGAGCCGTCTATGTAAATTGCGGCCGAGGACCAATGGCCTGCGGCCGGGCGGGGGGTGGGGGGGGATTGCCAATGAGGGCGCTCTGGCAGGACAAGTTGCCGGGAGGAAGCGGAGCGCGGCGGGACCGCCCGCAGGGAGCTGGGGGCCGGGAGGACGTGGAGTGTGTCTCGGGAGACCCGGGCAGGATGCGCTTCGTCGTGTCCGTGCACGGCGTGCGCAGCGACCTGTAGCCCAGGGTCAGCGGCGCCCCGGATTTCGCGGAGGGAGAATCGGGCATCCGGACCTGATTGGGGCGGAAACAGGGGTCGCGCTTAGGGCTGCGGACGGCACCTGTGCCCTGGGCGCACACAAAGTGGCTTCAGGGAAGGCCGACCTGGGGAGAGAGGTACCTCAAAGCCAGGCCGCTCCGAAGCTGGCAGAGCCGCTCCCTCAGTTTCCTGATGGACTTGAGGGCTGGAAGAAAGGTCACCAAGCCTAAGGGCCCCAAATCTGCCGTCACAGGTGGGAAGGGCCCGCGTGTGCTGTGTGGTCTGAAGGGTAGGGGCATTCCAAGAGCCAGTATCGGGGGGAAAGCTACTTTGCCCTACTTGGAAGAGGCAAGTTCAGCAAGCTCTTGGCTGGCCCGCCACCCTAAGCCCTAAAGCCCTGGAACCCCCCCTCCCCCAGTCCTCACCAGTCTGTAAGCCCTTAAAGACCTGGACCCCACCCACATCCCCGCTAGTCTGTAAGTGCACAGGGAACGGGCAACTCCAGGTGCTCTGCCCCCAGGACCCCTTGAACTCTTCACTGGATTTAGAGGTTGAGAACGGACCAGCAGGCTGGAGGGTTCTGTAACATACGGTCTTGACAACATCCCCTAAAATGGAACGAGGCTACTGCTGCCAACACAACAAAACTATTAATGCCACAGCACTTTACTGAAGGATCAATACTTCCTTGTGGGTCTCCGTGTACCCCATATGCAGATAAGGAAACCTGAATGTCTCCTGGAAATAACAGAAAAATGGAGGTTGGTGCTCCCACACTGGTTACCCAGGGCTGGTACAGTCAATCTGGGCGTGTGGAAACCAGAGCCTCCTCCCTCCCAACCCGGGTGTGAGCCACAGATGTCTGACCTGTGGGGCGAGATTAAGAAAAACAGGTGCTCCAGTGGAGCCCTACAAAACCCAGTGCGGAACCCCATGCTGCGACAAACAGCCCTAGATGACATTAAAATAATTTGGTATTGGCTGGGGAGCCAGATAGAGCAGGTTCGCCTGGGGCTGCCCGGAGCTGTGAGGAAGGAGGACGTCCATCTCTAGGGAGCACGAGGACACAGGCTGAGCTCTGGGGCCCCGAGAGCTTAACTCCTGGGTGCCAGCAATGTGAAGGGTCACCTGGGATATTAAAGCAAGACCTCCTGCTGCCTCCTTCTGTTGGGGCGGGAGGTTTCAGTGCAGGTGCAGGGTACAGGTGCTCAGGGTGGCTTAACTGCTGCCTCCCAGCCTGGGAAATTTTTAATCTCGACCTAATACACTCCCTCCTGCCAGCTGTACCCAGGACTAAGCATTTTCTGGAGCCTGAGGGTCTCTCCCTCTCCAGGAGCCCAGGAGAATTGGGTAGTGGAGATGACCGAGGGGCCAAGCCAGGAGGCTGCAGGCTGAGCTGGATCTCCAGGGGAGATCTGGAAGCCACCTCTCAGGTACCAGTGTGCAAGTGCCATGTGCTGCTGGCCCTATTTGGGCCAGGAGAGTCTCTACAACCACAGCCTACAATGTGTGAGATGGGGCAGAGGCACAGGTTCCACAGAGTGGCTGGGGTTTGGGAAGAGGAAGCAGCAGGCTGCCTAGCCGACCAAGACCCTCATCTGTATCTCAGCTCTCCTCCTCCACCATTCCAAGTACTGTGGCCTACCAAATCCTTCCCTGTCCCTTCTCTGGACAAAGCCCAGATCTTTCTTGTGGGAACTGCCAAGTCCACAGTGGGGCAGAAGGGAGACATTATGCACTCTGTAGTGTGCTGTCCATCCCCCCAAGCCCTGTGTTCCCTTACAGGTCTGGAAGAAAGAATCTGGAGGGACTCCCCCAGTTCTGGAAGGAGGACCAGGAATCCCAGTCTGCCTGTCTTTCCTGGTCGAACCTCCCACCCCAGTTTCTTCCCTGGCTATAAATGAAGCTAACACCCACTTCTGGGGCATCTGGAGGGTGGAATGAAGGGGGTTTGGTCCAGCATGGGGAAAGGCTGCTTGCTCCCACCCAACAGAGTCCCGAGAAACCTTTATGAGACTGCTCTCTCATGTGGTGGCACACACCTTTAATCCCAGCACTTGGGAGGCAGAGGCAGGTGGATCTCTGTGAGTATGAGGCCATCCTGGTCTACATAGTGAGTTCCAGGCCAGCTGGAGCTACAGGGAGACCCTGTCTCAAAAAGACAGAAGGGGGGGGGGCACAGAAAGAGAAAGAGGAAGAGGAGGAGGAGGAGACTGCTCTCACATCTCTTCCCAGGTACTTTGGCCCTGTTTCCTTTCTCTGGATCCAGGGTCATCAGTTTCCAGTAGACAATCCACTCATACCCCTCCCCAGGTTTGGGAACATTGTCCACGTGTCTTGAGGGCCTCAGCAGAGCATCAGGGAATGCTATACATTAGTCAGGACAGAAAGGTGAGGCCTATTCCACCACCTGCCCCCAGAGGCCTGGCCCTGCCCCCTCCTCTCCCACCTTTGGCCTCAGTCACTGGAGCAGACACCCTGAAGCCACCAATCCCCAGCATCCTATTTTCCCCACCCCTTCCTGGCCCACCTGCCTGAATACTGCAGCCTGCACCTGCCTCTCAGATCCATAGGGAACAGCTCCAGGAGGACAGGTCTGGGTCTGAAGGATGGTAGGATCAGCAGATTCTGGAAAGCCATGATGAGCCCAGTCCCCTAGAAGCCTCTGTTCCCTGCACTGAGAGGCTGGTGGTGTGCCCACACCAGAAAGAATGTATGAAGTTTCTATCTGAGTTCCTCCCTGACAGCCTCTCTGGATTTTAGTACGGTCATGAGAAGTTGGCTCTCTGATTCTCAGTTTCTCTAACTATGAAATGAGTGTGGTAGCCTCCAGCTCTTGGGGGGAGGTGACACAATGAAGAGTGCATGGAAAGCCCTAGGCAAGAGCAGGCTAAGCACAAAGGGGTGCCGCAAACCAGTAAGTGCTGCAAACCCCTGGCCCTGCCCATAGGGAAATGGAGCCTGAAGGAGCAGGCCTGCCCAAGTCACAACCGGTCAAAACCTGGGGTGGAGCCTCTGGCTGCCAAGCTGGCCAGCCACAAAGCACCAGGCCAGGTCTCTGAGCCCTTCCAGAAATTTGACATGCAAGAAATGCTGTCTCCACGAAGACGACGGGAAAATCAAAATGCATGAAGATGTAATTAACTGTCTGTGGAAACTAACAGAATGCCAACATTTTTAAGTTTAAAACAGTTAATTGTATAGGTGAACAATTAGTGGGGTACATTTTTTTTTTCTTTGCAGTGTTTTTCCTACTAGACGGATGGGCCCTGTACTAGTTAACTATTTGTACCCTAAATGAATTTCATAGCTAAATGGTCCAAATCTTTCAAAAGATTTCACAGAAGAAAAATTTTTTAAAAAAGAAGAGGGACGTAGGTGGATGCACTTGCTGCCATGGGGTCTCCGTGGTGGGGAGGGCCAGAACCTCTGGCAGCTGAACCAACTCGGCTTTGGCCAAGAGGCACAGAGAGGGCCCAGCATGACTCTGCCTCTGCTCCTGGACCCATATGGCTGTGGGGTCCCTCCTTGGAGGTCTCCCATGAACCACAGACGCTCTGCTGTGGCCAGTGGGTGTTGTGGGTGGGAGTTGGCACTACTTTCGCTCAAAGTTTCTTAGATGTGGGCCTGGGAGGATGGGGATGGCAAGAGGTGGGTACATGGGTCCCTTTTGCTTCCCCCAGCTCCCTCTACACACTTCTACAGCACCAAATCCATAGAGGCCACAAAACCACCCAATCCGGAATGCTTCCAGCCCCCACCACAACCCTAGCTGTGAAAGGCACCTAGTGCTAGCCTGGACCCTTCTTCCTGGCCTCCCAGAGCTATGAGGGCATAGTCTGCCTGCCATTGCCATGACAGTTAGGCCCCTGTAGAACCTACAACTCATTTGCAAGATCCAGAAAACTAGGGCATGGCCACAGAATCTGGCTATGCTAGAACTCTGTCTGGACTTGGGGTACACAGTCACCGTGGGGTGCCCCTGCAGAGAAGCAAACCCTAGAAGCCAGGCAGTACTGAGGAGCCACCAGGGTGCCCCCTGGTGGCTATTAGAGGCTGCAGCCAGCACTCTGGCTGGGTCAGGGCCACAGGGGAGTACTGGGAATCCCTGCCTTAAACCCTTCCCTCCATTTACCTCCAGAACCATCATTACCACAAGAACACTAGAGTCCTTCAGAGTCCCATGCCATGTCACACACCCCAGGGTCATCAGTTGTCCTGCTTATGGCCAGCTTTTCTCCACTCAGCCCAGGACTCAGCTGAGTGTAGAGATGCCATGCTGCCTCCAGCTGCACCTGGGGTCCTCAGGGGAGGTAGATAGAGACGGAGGACGAGCTAGCTGTGATGAAACACAAACATGAGAGGGGAGCACTAATGAAGCCTCTTGCTATCTCGTGAGTATAGGTGGAGTGGGGTGGGGCCACAGAGCCACTTCTGTGGGCACTGAGGTGGGGCTCCTGCTTCTCCCCATCCATGCCACCTCTCAAGTTCAGGCACAGCAGTCTCTGCCCTAGACCTTTATCTTGCCAACTTGAGCCATGTGGCGCTGTAGGCAGTCTGGCCTTTGAGCACCTGTGGGCCCCTGCCTGTCACTGGACTCTGGGATGGGGATGCTGGGGAATGCCCAGGGCCCTGTCCCAGGACAATGTATAGCCAGAGAACAACGAGAACCCCGCTGCCAGCTGCCAAGCACTGTGAGGTAGTCGTGGGCTAACAGAACTCCCGAATCCCAAGGGCGGCTCCCAGTAGAACCAGCTGGACCCAGTGCTTCCCAGTTCTTTACTACACTGGACACTTCTGCCTCTTGATGAACCTCCTTGAAGCACACAGTCAGCTACTGTCTGACCTCCATGAGCCCTGCCTCCTACCTGTGGTCACCAGGCACCCACCTTCAAGGGATTGGGCACCCAAGACCCATAAGCCCAGGCTCCAATAGTAGATGAGGACTCAGTAATCATGACAATCCTTGCCTGAGCCAGTGTCCTACATTCTCTCCAGGGTACAAGGAGGCAATCCCCAGGCTGCTAGTTATCACAGACCTGAGACCAATTTCACCAAAGTGGAGTGGCCAAAGACACTATCTCTGCCCCTCCCTCCTGAGCCCCAACACAGGCCAGAAGCCTGGGCTACAGAATGGGCAATGGTTGGGGAGCCAGCCATCCTCACAAGAGCACCTGGGGAACTAGGCACTCTCGCAGGCTTGCAGGGGGAAAGGGTGGCCACTCCCCTCCTTGAGGCTGATTGGAAGGCAAGGTCTACCCTTCCAATATCCCCAGAGTATAGATGCTCAGCCTCTCAGAGGAGAAGCCAACACGGACAAGAAGTCAGTATTCACAGAAGACAGGAGCGCGTGTGCAATCCTTAAATAGATTTATGGAAATGGTTTCGAATTACAGCATTTAGAAAATAAAAATAATCTCCATACATAATATTCCCTCTGTTATATACTCTTTGCCCCTCACAGAAGCCATTTTTGTGCATGTATATTCCACTGCTGAACAGCAATTGGATTTCGTCCTATAAAAGAAGCAGTAGGTGTGTCATCTCTCTAAAAATAAAACTGTAATCGTCATTGCAATGTGAAGCCTGAGATTGAAGCCTGAGGAGGTGTCCAAGCATCTCAGCCTGTCCTGGCTGCTCTGAGGTCTGAGGAAGTGAGCTCAAGTCCAGGGGGTACAGAGGGAAAGAAGAAAACATCAGCCTAGCGAGGGGCAGCCTGGTGAAGCCCAGGCCCAAGAACCTGGGAGCTCAGCCTGTGGGTGTGAGTAGGTGTCAGCCCCTACTCGGCCAGCAGGTGGCAATGGGGCAGATGCCAAAGGCATGTCTGCTTCCCCCAAAGACCCCCCCCACTGGGTCTGCTTCCCACATTCCCCCTCCAAGAAGAAATGAGATGTGTGTGTTTAGTGGGCAGTGGCAGGGCACTGGGGAGTAAGGTGGGCGGAAAGCAGCAGGAAGTTCTGCTGATTCTGGGGTTTGGTGCCTCTTCACATCTGTTTCCAGATTCTCAGCTACACACTTGAGTGCACAGAATGGGCGCTGTCCTACCTAGTACACACAGCTTGAGCAGAGCTCCAATGGATGGGTAGGAGACCCCAACCCTGTCCTGGCAGGCACCCTGCCTAGAAGCAGCGACCAGGCACCCCTGGGTTCCTTCTGTGGGTAGAGCTGACCTCCTGTTGGCCCTCATGCCAGGACTGGTGGAGAGGCCAGGGAGAGCAGACAGAGGCTCAGGACGTTCTGGAGGCCAGGCAGGACTGCAGCCGTAACAGCTTGATGTGACGCAGTGAGGCCCGCCCTCCTGCAGCACAGCCTGGACAGGGCACAGAGCAGGTGCAGCACCTCCTCCTGAAGACCCTGGACAGGATGCAAGGCAGACACAGTTCTTCTGTCCTGGAGTCCCCAGCCCTGCACAGGCTGGGGAGCACTGAGCACAGCATCACATGCCTGCCTTGTCACTGTAGAATGGTGTGACGTGGAACATGTAGCAGTGTGTGCACACGCGGACGGGCTTCACCTGCCCGTAGCGGGGCAGTGGTGCTGAGTGTGAGGAGCAGCGGGAGCAGAAGATCTGGAAGCCAAGGAGGGGCAGTTGGCAGTGAGCAGGCAGGGCCTTAGCCAACCCCCTTACACAGCCCTCCAATCCAAACCAGGCAGGGCAATGGTGTGTGGGAGTCTGTTTGGCCCTGACCCAGCAGGCTGTGGAGCTGAGGCTTTCAGGAAACACTGGGCAGGCCCGGCCCCAAAAGGACAGGCTTCCTGAGAGTATCTAGGCTTTTTTCATGGCCACTACAGACTCCTGCTTAAACCCTCTGTCCCCTCCCTGATCTTGGCTTGAAGTGGCCAGGACTGAACTCCAGCATTATCCAAGCATGTCCCAATATGCAGAGTCAAAGCTGAGCCCAGGACTCAAAAGGGTATCTGCACAATGTTGCCAGCCTCTCAGGACATCAGCCCTGACTTCCAAACCCTGATGCTGGATCTGGGGACAGCCCTGACACCACCCCTAAGATGCTGGGAGCCAGTGGGGCCCCACCCACCTTCCCACAACTGCGGCAATGGTGCTTCCTACGGATGACAGTGAAGGGCGCTTTACAGGCGGTGCAGAAGCCGCAGGCCTCATCTGGTACCCACTCAGGGGGGTCTGTCACAACAAGAGAGGGGTGCATCAGCAATGCAAGGCAGGGGAGCTGAGGGGAGAGGTAGGGCGGAGGCCTGGTTGGCAGGAAGATACCTCTGATCCCACTCCTCTGGTCCGGCCCTTGACTTGTCAGTACTGCCAGTGACTGATTAGAATTTCAGTGGAAAGTGTCATCTGGCAATCACACAACAGCTGCAGGCCCTAGGGCGGGCATTCTGGACCCAGGATGTAGGATGGCAGTGTCCACCTTGGTGTTCATGCCCTAGCCAATACCTGGCCATCTCTGGTCAGCCCTATCTGCTGCCATCTGGCTGGACACCAATCCAGGCCTCTGTGACCCAGGGATCCATTTAACAGTCTGCCAACATCCTCTTCCACAGGCCCCTCCACAGATGTGCTGAAGTGCCCTCAAACAGTCCAGGACCCCTCTCCTTTCATAGCCAAGCTTCTTGGCCTCCAGCCCACTCCAAGAGGATGCCACATGACTTGCTTAGTCTGCAGCTGCCTCCCCACCAAAAGACAGTTCTTGCAGCCCCACAGCCCCCATTAATGTCCCAGGGTGTCCCGAGGCTGCTATGTGAGACTCCTTTGGTGCAGCCAGTCAATCCCTGCTCCCCACCCTTTACCTTGTGTCTACCAGGATGAAATGCTAAATACATGGCCTGAGGTCCTGTAGCAGCAAGGGGGTTGTATATACTGAGTACCAGGTTTGGGGTACAGACTGGGGGGCTACCTCCCATAGGAAGCTGTACCCTCCAATGGCCTGGGTGCCTGGGTATGGACGGAAGCTGAACACCATGTAAAGTAGCCCGTTCTGCTCAGAAGACAGCATGCCGAGTCCATATCAGAGCTTCCCACATACCTTCAAAGTCCCCTTCACGGGTCTTGGCTGCCAATTCTGTGGAAGACATGGTTTCCTGGCATAACGCGCAGTCCTCCAAGGCTGCACTCCGCAGGGTCTGGGTTACTGGAAGAGAGAGGGAGGCCACGGGCTTTGGTGGGAAATAAAGTAGATGTAGAAGGTTGTTCTCCCCAGGGGTGAGCATCTGGGTGCTCCCAAAATTTCAGGTTCTCCAAGTCCCCTGACCATCTCTTGGCACACAGAACAAGTCACCTCAGCAGGTGGGGTGCCAATACTGGCAAAGGTGTTCCTGTCTAAGGGCCCTTCTTTGTACAGTGTGGTGGACTGTGGGGCACACAGTGGCTCCCCTACATAGGGATCTAACCCTGAGATCCCAGCACTGAGTGGTCAGATTCCCTGGCCTATGACCCCCAAGGCAGGTGGACTCTGAAGCCCAGCATCTGAGAACCATGTCTAGAGTGTGGTCGAGGGTGCAGTCCTCATCACCACCCTTTCTGAGTCATGATTTCCAGGAGGCAGCCCTGCCTGGATTTCCAGGCGGAAGGTGACCAGGTAGCAAAGCTGGTTGAGGTAGAGGCTTCTGACCAGCAAGAACATGCCCTGTTGAGCCAGACTTCCCAAACCAGCTGGGCCCTCCCAGGTACCCAGATACCCCCATGATCAGAAGCTCTGTGCTAAGACGTAGCTCCTTGAGAACAGGAACCTCAGCCTAGCACCAGGAGTCTAGCCCCCTTTCCCAGCAGGGACCCTAAAGGGACAGAGTGCAAACTCCTGTCCTGTGCTTGTCAGCTCCTGTCCTGACACCTTCCTTGCCAAGTTCCTGTTTACTTGTTATGTATGCAAGGCATGCACGTCCATGAAAGTGTGTACATGTATATATACCTACATATAAATGCGAGAGCACACATATATGCCTGCAGTGTGCTGCGTGTGTGTAAATGTGAAACAGATCTGCCACCGTCCCATGGGGAGATGGGCACATGTCCCCTCCACTTCACTCGAGCTGGCCTGCGGCTACTTTGTCAGATGGGTAAAACTAATGCTGTGCCTTGTCTGGTCATCTGGTCTAGTCTAAAATGGGAGGGCAGGTCCCCAACTTCTGCAGTTAAAAAGTTGGACCACTTGCTTTAGCCTCTGCAGGGGTCCAGAGCCAGGACCCCCCTGAAAAGAGGCATGGGGAGCCACTTCTCCAGGCTACACACTCATCTCCCCAAGTTGACAAGCTGGCACGTTGGTCTGGCAGACCCTGGGGTGTGTGCTTGCTTGCCTTGAGGTGATTTTCTGTGTATGCCCTTCTTGGGGCCTGGATGCAGTGGCTGGCACAAGCCTCACCACCTGCCCTGCAGGGGCACTCACTCACTCTCTTCTTTTTTAGAATATTTTCATGTGAACATTTTTTATTTAGTATTTTTATTTAATGTGTACAAGTGTATTGCCTGCATGTGTGTAAGTGTATCCATGTTGTGCAGTGTGCACAGAGGCATCGGATCCCCTGGAAAAGGAGTTATGGAGGGGACTCACCCTTCTTTAACTTTTCTTTGTCATCTGTCTCTGGCTTGGTGGCCATAACCTCAAACAGTGTTTTGAGAATACTTCTCAGGTCACTGGCATAGTTCGTCTGCAGCTGGTCAGCCACACCTGATGGAAAAGTGACAGAAGGACAGAAGGCTAGGCTGAGCTGGCCACACCATGAGGTTACTGCCATGTCATGGATAGGTCCCACCCAATGCTCATGGATGAGCACGTCCCAACCCCCTGGGAGAGGATTCACTTGCCATAAGTACAGACGCAGGATCCAGAGGAGATGGGAAGGAACAAGTGTTTCCTGCTGGCTTCACCACAGCGGCTCTCATTAATATGCAACTTATCCACAGGTCGCAGCCACCTCCCCTCAATGGTCCTGACTGCTTGCCAAGAGACACCCATAGAGCCCCCCCCACCCCACACCGTGCCTATAGCAGCACCTTTCACCATCACAGAAACTCAGGCATCCAGATGTATCCATACTCCAGTGGCACAGTTCCTCCAGTACCCCAAACCACACTGAATAACTTTGACTGCAGGGTCTCAGAACAGGCCCCACATGGCCATGGATCCCAGAGTAGATCCCACTATGAGGTGGTATCCAGGGTCCAGCTGTTCTCCCCACCTGAGCCTGTCACCTCTCGCCACCCCTGGAGGAAAGTGCTCCCCACCTTCCCCTGCAGAGCTCCTCCTCCCTCCCTGTGGGGCAGATCTAATCCTGCCCCCAGGATTGCTCTACAGACCACACTGCCCCTCAGCCAGGGGGAGGCTGGGCCTGCCCCCGCAATGTTGCTCCCCTGCAGCAAGCCCCTCATGTTCTCAAGCCCATGTCATGGGCCCAGAGCTCCCACCTGAAATGCAGACAAACAGGCGGTGGATCAGGTCATGGCTGCTGTGGAACCTGGACCGGATCTTCTCTCTGGTGGCCATGGGAGTGACAGGCATAGCTGCAGGAGCCACATCCAGCCCGGTCTTGTCTAAGGAGCAGGAAGCAGCCAAGGAGCTGATGCAGAGAGAAGGAGAGGCAGGGAAGGTGGGTGGCGGGCACAGCAAGGGGCCTCCAGAGCCTAAGGTCAGTGGGTTAGGGCAAGTCTGTCCTCAAGCTCCCACTGCAGAGTTGAGTTGCCCAGATGGGACATTTCTTATAATCAAATGCCATCAAGGAGGAGGCAGCCACCTGATCAGAATGAGAGATTGGAGTGATATGACCATAGGCCAAGGGACCCCTGGAGTCCCCTGGAGCTGGGAGAGGCAAGAAGGAGCCTCTCTGGTGACTCTGGAAGGGAGAGTAATCCTGCTGGATTTTGGCCTTTTAACCTCTAGACCGAGACACATTTCTGTCAGTGTAGACCACCCACTGTGACACTTTGTTATAGGAGCAACAGAACACTCATACGATCTCTTCTTCTGGACACATGTCCCTCCCCTTCCCTCCATTCCCCTCTTCACTAGCTGCATCCTAGTTTTGTTAGATTTGTTCTTTAAGGCTTCACTGTAACTATGTAAAGGCGATTCACAGATGAATATCTGCCAATTCTGGATTCCATCTGCCCCAACTCAAACCAAAAATTAGCAGCCGGGGAGACGGCTCAGGGATTAAACCAGTTGCCACATAATGAACTGGACTTTGGGTCCCCAGAAATCCACCTAAATGTTGCGTGGGTGAGGTGGCCCACCTGCTATTCCAGCTGCACAGGGTGGCAGCAGGGAATCTCCATCAAGCTCTGGGCTTGATTGAGAGACCGACTCGATCAGTAAGGTAGATGAGTGACAGCAACCTGGCAGCCTCCACACGCATGTGCACACACACAAGCACACATGCACACCCATACCCACATGCATTCACACCACATACACACATGAAGAAGTGGAAAAAGGCCAAAACTTCACACTAATGACCTATCTTCTGCCCTCTTTGTCTTTCTGTCTCACGATTTGAGAAACTCCCTCAGATTTTCCTTCCAGTTTTACCCTTGACATTTTAATATCTGCTATCAGGTTTCTAACATTCTGTTCCTTCTGTGGTTTCCCATATATAAAATCTTTTTTATTAAAAATTATTTTGGTGTGTGTGTGTGTGTGTGTGTGTGCCCCTGGAGGTCAGAAGAGGGCATCAGGTCCCCTGGAGCAGGTGTCACAGGCCTTTATGATCCTTCAGATGTGGGTGTTGGGAACTGCTCCAGTCTTCCAGAAAAGAAATAAGCACTCTTCTTTTTTAAAAAATTTATTATTTTTATTTTATGTATATGTGTGTATTGCCTGCATGTAAGTAAGTGCACCCGTGTCCTGCAACGCCCACACAGGTCAGAAGAGGCCATCAGATCCCCTGGAACTGGAGTTAT
>NW_008345700.1:1401635-1403451 GCF_000622305.1 Nannospalax galili
CGCCCACAGAGGTCAGAAGAGGCCATCAGATCCCCTGGAACTGGGGTTATGGACAGTTGTTAGCTGCATTGTGGGTGCTGGGATTCGAACCCGGGTCTTCTGCAAAAACAACCAGTGTTCTTAACCACTGAGCCATCTCTCCAGCCCAAGCATTTTTTTGATTTATTATTTTTATGTGTATGAATGTTATGCCTGCACATGTGTAAGTACCTCCATGCCATAGAGTGTCTGCACAGGACAGAAGAGTGTGTCGGATCCCCTGGAACAGGCGTTCTGGACATTTGTTAGCTGCCATGTGGGTGCTGGGATTTGAACCCGGGTCTTCCATAAGAGCAGTCAGTGCTTTTAACTACCAAGTCATCTCTCCAGCCCCTATAATAAAGATTTTTACTTTCAACTCAACATATTCATTTTTCTGTTACAGTGTTTGTTTTACAAGACTATATGGTAAACTATTGTGTTTCCACTGCTTATTGTGGGGGTCAGAACTCACTAATTAGTATATACCCATCACTTAGCTCAAAATATAGGATTTACTATTTGTCAATACTAATCAAATGAGTAGAAATGTTACTGTGACTGAACTCTTTTCCATGCACTTCACATTTGGAATCAGACACACACTCACAAATGCACACACTCATGCACACACATTCACAGTCACTCATGCACACTCACAAATACACACACTCACACATACATATTCACAGGCACTCACGCACACTCACAAACACACACACTCATACACTCCCCATACGCAAACTCACCCACTTCCCCCACACACACAAGCACACATACACACACATCTGAAAGTGTGACACCTAGAAGTTCGTGTTGAAGACTAGTTCACACTGTAATAGTGAATGTTAGACAGAAGGCCTTCGTCCTCATGAACAAGCCAATCACCTTACAAAGGACTCCTAGACTGCTTCTCTTGTTCTTCTCTCCTTCACTGTGGCAGCCTAAACTTAGCCTCTCCACAGGGCAAAACAAGAACATTGGAAGCAGAGAGCAGTCTTCATCAGACACCAAATTCTTGAGAGCCTGATCTTTGATTTGCCATCCTTCAGAATCTCTGTGACCGCAGAAAGAGACTGCTCAGCTCACTTATCAAACACCTCTTGTGCTGCTCCTGGTGTTGCCACTTGGGGTCCGATAAAAGGCTTTTCTAGTTTTCGTGGTTTATTTAACGTGTGAAAAAAAAAAATTTTCTTAGGGGTGGTGCAATGGCTCAGTGGTGACGAGCACTGGCTGCTCAATAAAAGGCTTTTCTAGTTTTCGTGGTTTATTTAACGTGTGAAAAAAAAATATTTTCTTAGGGGTGGTGCAATGGCTCAGTGGTGACGAGCACTGGCTGCTCTTGCAGAGGACCTGGGTTTCCTTCCCAGCACCCACATGGCGGCTAAGAGCCATCCAAACCCCATTCCAGGGGATCCAACACCCTCTTCTGACCTCCACGGGCATTTCACGACATAGATGCAGGCAATACACACATACACACATAAAATAAAGACAGTAAATAAAATATTAATTTTCTTAAAGTGCATGCATGTGCACGTGTGTGTCCATACCATGGTGCATATGTGGAGGTCAGAGGACAGCCTCAGGTGTCTGTCCCACGTTCCTCCTTGTTTGAGGTAGGGTCTGTTACTGTTTACTGCTGTGTATACCAGGTATTCTAGTCACCTTCTCTGTTGCTGTGATAAAAAGATTGGCTGAGGGGTTGAGGGATTTAGCTCAGTGGCAGAGCGCTTGCCTAGCCCTGGGGGGGGTTCGGTCCCAGCTCCAGAAAAAAAAAAAAAAAAAAAAAAAAAAA
>NW_008345700.1:1403467-1403580 GCF_000622305.1 Nannospalax galili
GGAAAGGGTTTATTTTCCTCTTAAATCTCCCAGGTCACAGTTCGCCATTGAGCGAAGGCAGAGCAAGAACTCAGGGCAGGAACCTGGAGGCAGGAGCTGGAGCACAGGCCATG
>NW_008345700.1:1403763-1415565 GCF_000622305.1 Nannospalax galili
TCCAACACAGGCCCACCTGCCCAGGGGTGGCACCACCCACAGTGGGCTGGGTCCTCCCACATCACTCATCAAGAAGATGCCCCTCAGACATGGCCACAGGCCAGTCCAATGGAGGCAATTCCCTAATTGAGGCTCCCTCAACCCAGGTGTGTCAATTGACAACTAGAGCTATCCAGCACACCCGGCTAGTTGGTCCACACCGGTCCTGGGATGTTCCCCTCTTCGCTGCCCAGCTTCCCAAACCCATGATGCTGGAATTACAGATGCAAGCTGCTGCACCCAGCTGTATGTGGGTTCTGAGGGTCCACAATGTGGTCCTCACACTTGCATGGCAAGCGCTTGATCACTGAGCCATCTCCCCAGCACTCAGGTGGTCT
Organism: Nannospalax galili; assembly: GCF_000622305.1. Classification (NCBI taxonomy): domain Eukaryota; kingdom Metazoa; phylum Chordata; class Mammalia; order Rodentia; family Spalacidae; genus Nannospalax; species Nannospalax galili. The sequence goes on from NW_008345700.1 coordinate 1,404,141, forward strand.
TTCCTTGTCTACTTTTGATCTTTATCATTAGTGAGGCGGGCTGAGTGGGAAGCATGGTGGACTACGGAGGAGACGGAAGAGCAGCAGCCACCACCAAAGCAGCAGCCACCGAGACGAGGCAGCTGAAGGGTTCCAGGGCGCAGCCTGGGGGGAACGGTGGGGAGCGAAGCGGCATAGGAGCCATGGAGAAAACAGCGTGGCAGCAGGAGAGGGCCGGCCTCGAGCCGAGGCTGAAGAGTTCATTATACAAGGTTGGTAAGACGTAGAGATGAGAAATCACGGGCCGGGTTGGTAAAAGAGCTTCAGAGAGCTGCCAAACCTTAAGGGCCAAGGGTCTGTCACGCCGGGCCCAAGAGCTGTAATACTAGTTACCATATTACTGAAGGTACCAGCACCCAAGGCCCATTGGGTAGTTCTAGTACAAGTGGGCACTGTCTGCGGCCACACTTCTCTGGCTTCTAGCTTCCTGTGCTTTCAGGATTGGAAGAGTGAGGCTCTAGATCTTCCATTCCAGTCCCCAGACCTCTGGCACTCAGGGACCCAGGACTACCAGCACTGGAAGAGCTGGAAGTCCCTTACCCATCACAACTTTTGTCCAGGTACCGCAGAAGAACCCCAGCCAGTGGACTGGTGACAACTAGTGACCTTTACAATCTCTCTTGTCCTTTTAGTGAGGACTGGCTTGTTTCTTGCTATGTCACAGGCCTGCCTCCAATGCTTGGAGTTACTTGACTACATGGTATATTTTAGAGGAAGGCCCTGACAGGTTGCCTATTGTGAGTGGAAAGTAGCATTTCACCTTGTTGGTAGGAGCATAAACTAATGCAATCACTTTGAAAAAGTATTTTGGTACCATCTGAATAAAACTGTATGTGCCACAAATTCCACAGTCCAACAACTGCTGCCAACACCCCCCAACCTCCTGCCTGTGTGCTGACAGGGTTGAATCTTTGCAGCAGCACTGCACGTTCCAGAGGAAAACTGGGAAGGAGCCCAAGCCCCAGTGATGGGATGCAGTATTGACTGTGCTCTGACCATCCGCTGCCAGGGGCTTTCGAGGCAGGGGTAAGCCAGCATAGCCTGCTATAGGCATGAACCCCTGGACATGTGGTGGGGAAACTCAAAGGGCTATGTTTACAGATACATCCTTGAACACAGAAGCATTTGGGAGCACAAAGGTGAGATGCCCATGAGCACTCAGGTGCATGGGCTTCATACTGAGGAGGGGCTGGGCCTGGAATAAGTCCCAAAGCCACATGGGTTCCTTCCATAGTGAACAGGGGATGCATAGCTGTGCTGTCTGCTGCCCTAACAGTGAAATGGCACACAGAAGAAGGCTAGGAGACTGGGGTCAGGGCTGGGCACGCTGGGCCACTGAACCTGGTATACTGCTGGGAATCCTGGGATTAGCTCCAGACCCCAACATCTAAGATCCCATTTCACAGAGGTAAAGCACTTGACCTCAGTCTGGGGTATGGGCCTTGCTGACCTGTCTTGGTTGTTGAAAAGAAAGGGGCAGAGGCTTTCACTGTCTAGAATGTGAACTCCCATTCAATATGCCCCAGCTGCAGTTAATAGTCCCACCCAAAATAGTTTATGATTCTCTTTTTTGGTTTTAACCTTTTTGAAACAGGGTCTCATGCAGAACAGATTGGCCTGAAACTGCAGCTGAAGCTGGCCTTGAATTCTAGATCTTCCTGCCTCGACCTCCCAAGTGCTGGTATTACAGACATGACCCACCACACCTGGCCAATTTGGTTGTTTTATTTTGTTTTGTTTGTTGTTTGTTTGTTTGTTTGTTTGTTTGGATACAGGGTCTCTCTGTAGCCACAATAGGCCTGGAACTCAATATGTAGACCAGGCTGGGCTCAACCTCACAGAGATCTACCTGCCTCTGCTTCTGCAGTTAAAAGAACCACTACGACTGGCCCTAATTTGATAATTTTGAACAGGGTCTCACTATGTAGCCCATCTGGCCTGATAATCCTCCTGTCCCAACCTCCTAAGTACTAGAATTACAGCCTGTACCACATTTGGCTCACTCAAAATAAATGAAAACAGAGACTCAAATAGATGCTGTGCACAGATGTTCTGAGTATAATTATTCATACATCCCAGAGGTGGAAACCATCCAAGAGTCTGTCAACAGATACATGGATAAACACCACATGATACATATACAATGGAATACTATCCAATCTTTAAAAAAGAGAGGTTCTGACACATGCTTCAATGAAGATAAACCTTGATGCATGCTCACTGAAATAAACCAGCGATAAAACCCCCAGCTCTATTATGTGAGGTTCCTATATCTGGCAAATGCAAAAAGACAGAAAATAGAGGGATGGATTGCCAAGGGCTTGGGCAAGGGAGTGGAGACAGGCAGAGTTCCACGTACAAGAAGAAACCATGGGGCTGGAGAGATGGCTCAGCGGTTAGGAGCACTGGCTGCTCTTATAGAAGACCAGGTTCAGTTCCCAGCATCCACATGGTGGCTAATAATCATCTGTAACTCCAGTTCCAGGGGTCTAACACCCTCTTCTGACCTCCATGGGTGTTGCACGACATGGGTACACTTACATACCTGCAGACAATCCACTCATACATATAAAATAAAAATAATAAGTAAAATATTGTTTTAAGATGAAGAGGGGTCAGGCATGGTGGCACACGCCTTTAATCCCGGCACTCAGGAGGTGAGTTCCAGGCCAGCTGGGGCTACAGGGAAACCCTGTCTCAAAAAGACCAAGAAAAAAAGAGACACAGAGCAAAGCATGCTGGAGATGGAAGTGGTGCTGGCCGCCCAGCACTGTGAACGTCCTACTATAATATGGCTGAAGTTATACTTAGAATGATAAGTTTTGCATTCTGTACTTATCAAAGATTTATTATGTGAAAGAAAAAAAAACAGGGCAGAGAAAACAGGAAAAAGCACTGAGGTCACTGTGCGGTGAGGAGGGCAGGACTGACGTGGCATGAGCATACTGCAAATATGGAAGCAAGCATTGCTTAAAAACTAGAGACGGTGACTGGCGAGATGGCTCATCAGGTAAACATGCTCACCACCGAGCCCGAGAACCTTAGTTCAGACCCTGGGCTTCACATAATGAAAGAACTGACCGCTGCAGGTTGTCCTCTAACCACCACACACGTCATGGCATGTGTGCCATCCACACAGAATGGATATCCATAATTTAAACCGCTAGAGCTATCATATGAACACAGGGCAGGTGTAATCACAGACGAATGATTAGGAAATACCAAGTATTATTTTTCTGATCAAAAGAATACGGCAGGTGTGGTGGTACATGCCTAGAATCCCAGATTTGGGGAGGAAGAGGCAAAATGGTGCCAAGTTTGAGTCTAGCCTGAGCTACATAGTGAAATCCAGTCTCAAAAAAAAAAAAAGAAAAAGAAAAAGAAAACAAAAGATAAAAGAAAAAAAGCTATTCTGAGAAGAAGGTAGTGCCAGCAGGGGGCACCCTGGGGCCTGTGGTGGTAGGAAGAGGCTTGAAGTCTCAGAGAAGTGGACAGAATGGCCATGGTGCAATGGGAGTAGACTATGCACAGGGGACAGGCTGCTGCAGATCTGAGCAAAGAGATGAAGATAACGGAGGTCAGGAACAAAGGCCTTGCCACCCATCACACTTGGGCTCCGAGCCAGGTCTGTCCCACCACCCTCCATAGCTGACATGGCACATCGTGTTCTGGCTCTGCCTTCTGTGTGAGTCGTGGGGTCAGGCAGGGAAGGACATCCTTCTAGGAACTGGCTCTAGAATTATCTGCCAAAGGCCCAGCTGTTTTGCAGACCAGCTATAGACCACCAGCAGACAGTTAGTGTGCTGGTCACCAGGTACCCTGGAAGGCCAGTGTGGCTAGGCGCTAGCAGGGAGGTGTGTTTTCTTTCATGAGCTAAACAGTGCCCACCCATCGAATGTCAAAGTCCTAGCCTGCAGGGCCTCAGTTGGGGGGTGGGGTCTTACTTGCAAACAGCTCAGATGAGGTCATATCAGAACAGGGTAAGCACCTAATCCAGCAGGACTTGTGTCCTTATCAAAGGGGGAGATCTGGATACAGACATGCATGCAGGAACAACAATATGTGTTGATGAAGGCAAAAGCTAGGGTGATGCTTCCACAAGCCAAGGAAGGCAGGGGATGCCTAGCCACCTCTGGGGCTAGAGAGAGACCTGGAGAAGAGCCTCCCTTACAACTTCTCATGGAACCAGCTCTGCAACTCCTTCATCATGACTTCCCACCTCCAGGTTCTTTCTCTCTGCAGCATCAACTGCTTTGTTTGTGTTACAGGACACTCAGGCCTCACTGACTGACGACAAGCTGATGAGCTTTCATACTCCACCTGTCAGATGTGCTCCTTGCTGCCACACAGACTAGCATTTTTCTTCTAGGTGCTGGCAAAGTCACTCTCCCTGGTGGATTTAGTGCACGAGTCCCTGTTCCTAAGGAGCCTTGTCTCCCCATGACAGCTTCTAGCTAGCACCAGGTCCCCATGGGAATACACAGAGGCAGAGGACAGGAGGGCACAAGTCCTGCTCCTTGAGCAACAAATTCTCAGTCAAGATCCTATCCAAACAATAAAGAAGATCACAGGGTTGGGACCAAAATAGGAGGTGCCGACCTAGGAAATAACTGAATGGGGAGGTGGGAAACTGAGGCAGGGATTTCAGCACACAGCCTTCCAATCAATTGGCTGATCACCAGCTCAACACTGCCCTCTCATTGTCTCCCAGGCAGGCTCTAGGTGGGTTCAGGCAGCCTCTTTGGAGAGGCATCCAGGTCTTGCCGTATTCTCTCTCCAAGTGTCCTCTGGTAACCATGGTCTTCTGGCCCCCAGGACAGTGGGCACAGGCCTGGGGGTCCTTCCAGACACTCTAAGGACCTATCACTGTTCCTCCACCCCATTCCCAAATCTGCTGCAAGCAGGTACCCTACAGATAGACGTGGGCCTGTGCCATGCTGATGTGGGATTCCTGAGGGATTATAAAGCCAGGTGTGGTGGGCAGGAAGGCTCTTCTCTACCTCCTGGGAGGGTGTTTCATAGGGCTTTCTCCTCCTGGAATTGGCTAATGAAACCTAAAGGCCTCAGCTTGAGGATGCCTAAAAAAGGCAGCTGGTCAAAAGCAAGCCTTCTTGTGGTGGTGTCAGGTTGGCACTGGGCAGCCCCACTCCCAGGGAGGGAGGGGCACACTGCCACTGGGGCTGTACAAGGATGAGATTCACCTGTATCATGGCTTTGTCTTAATCTCTTGTTGTTCAATCAGACATGGGCAGAAATTAGGGTAACTACAGAGCCAGGCATTGTGTGCCCACCTGGGAAGCAGAGGCAGGAGGATCAGCTCTGGTTATATAGTGAGTTCAAAGCCAGTCTGGGCTACATGAGACTGTCTCAAACAATGAAAGCAAGAAGAAAAGGAGCAGCAGTAGCTCCAGATGAGAAAGCTGGGTGTCAGCCTCTAAGATGCTGCAGTAAAGACAGTCATGCTGTGCCATCTAGCCTGCAGGAGCCGTGAGACAATCCTGGGAACCAGTGAGTCTACTTGGTTGTTGGGGACCCCTGTTGTGAAGTAGTAGTCTCTCTATGTTCAGACAGCTCATGGGCTCAGTTTCATATGCAGAAGACTCCTTTTCATCAGGGTACCTTCGCGGCATCTTCCTGACTCGTCTTTTGAAGTAGCCACCACAGAAACATGACCTCCGGCTCTGGAAATGCCAGGTTTTCCTGTGTGATTTTTCTGGCAGTCTAGAAGCCTGGCAGGAGCCCACTTCCATATGTAAATAGGGCATCTCACAAAGTACCTATCAGCTAAAGCTTTTACCACTACCCCCACGGTATAAAATGTCCTGGTTTTCTCTCAATATTGGAGCTGGATCACTAGGAGCTAGGAGCTGAAACACTGAGACTTGGAGCCGAGCTGAGTCACTGAATAAAGAGCTGTAACACAGACTAAGCTGAATCCCGTGTCTTATTTCCTATGATCCAGTCTCTCCAGGGGTGATATCCTTCCGTCATCGACTCATGGAAACCTAGCTTTAGCCGCCTCGTACCTCTCCACCTAGCTTTAGCCGCCCCGCTCCTTCCCGCGTGATCCAGCGGCCGGTGGATTTCGCATCTTGAGGAAGTGCACGGGTGAAATTAGGGCGGAACCTGGCCAGGCAAGCCCCGGCAGCAGAGACGTGGGGAAGCGGCAGAGAACCTTGGAGCAGATGCCACAGGACCCGCCGCCTTCCAGGTGTGCACAGGGGACTTGCACCACGCTAGCGCGAGACCTTCAGCACCCCAGCGGCGGACAGTGACGTGGTGCACAACCAGACCCACCGCATCTCCAGGGTGTGCGCAGGGGACCGGTGCCACGAGATCCCCGCGCAACCCATACCTGGCGCCCAACGTGGGGCCTCTGAACCTCGTGCCAGCGAGCAGCTGGCACCCACTGAAACGCAGGATTCGTGAGTATCCCTCCCCACCAGGAGGGCAACAAAAATCTCTTCTAATTTCCTCCTTTTGTTTCCGGTCTGAAGTCTTCACGTGAGAACGTTAGAGACAGAGGAAGCAACTGAGGTTTTCTGGTCAGGGCCACTCCCTGACGTTAACCAAAGGCTCTTAGCCCTCTTGGACTGCCTGTACAGGTGTAGACAAAAGACCTCTATCTAGATATCTTTCTAATATAAAAAATCTGGTGACGCAACGGCCACTTAAGAGTCATTAGGATGGCCTCCAGTTCCTTAAATTTGCTTAAATTTGCGGGAAGGCTTGTGCTGAGGTCCAAGCAAAATCCCCTAAGATCCCTGATCTTAGGAACGTTTTCTTGGGAACCATCATTTCACCCCACTTTTCTATCTGAACACTGCTAGAAAAAATCCCCAAAGTTCCAGGGATCTCCACGTAAGCTTTGGAGTCAGGCAGATTTCTCTAGTCCGCTCTGTTACCCTGCCCCCAGGCATTCAAACCACAGATAAAACCAGTTAAGTGAGAATTTAAATTAACTAGCCCCTGCCGAGCACCTGGGAATTCTCGGTGGCTCACAGCCAGAACAAAAGATTTAAAACCGGCACTTTTTTTCTGCAAATCTAGAGGCTTGTAACTTGCAAGGCCACTTTTTTTTTCTGCAGTTCTGCAGTTTAAGGCTTCTGTCTGCCAGAGCAATTCTGGGTGGCTCATGGCCAGAACAAAAGGTTTAAAACCGGCATTTTTTTTCCTGCAAATCTAGAGGTTTGTAACTTGCTGAGGTGCTTCAACCCTCTAGTGTCCGACTGCTGTAAAAACATCTTCCCTTCATAATGGGGAATTCAGGATCATGCCAGAAAAAACGCCAAATTCGTTCCCTTAAGACCCTGCTTAAATCTAGAGGGCTTAAGATCTCTCAAAAGGAAAGCTTAAAATTTTGGAATGAGGTGTATCCGTTTGCACCCGGGATCCTATCAGCAGACATATCTGATGCAGAGGTCTGGAACTTTCTTGCACATTTGGCTTGTAAAAAAGAAATCCAAGAAACATTTGGCTTGTAAAAAAGAAATCCAAGAAAGGCATAATTTTCCCCTTTCTTTTTTCCCAATAATGGCAGCCATCCAGCAATGCTTAAAAAACCCACCTAAGATTGAGAAAAGTTTACAGCCACCAGAAAATAATAAAAGAGAGGTTTTAAGCAATAAAAAAAACCCCTACAAACTGCCCAGTAGCAGATTCAAAAGCTCCCAAAAATCCTCAGGTAAATTCCCCTCCCCCTTCACCTCGGCTGCCGCCAAGCCCTGCAGCTCCGCCACCCCCTGTGGCGCCACGCCCTACAGCCACAGAGCAACTATGTAATCTTAGGGATAGTGAAAGTTGCCAGCCTCAGCAGTCTCAGGACCCCCAAATCCCACCGGTAGAGGCCTTTCCTGTTAACTTACAAATAACAAGGCAACGCCCACTAGCCTGGTATCCTCTCCCAGCAGCAGAACTTAAAGAATTGCACCAGGCTGTACGTGAGGATGGAATTCATGCTCCATGGACAAAATCTATACTACAGACATTTAATACTAATCTGCTTCCCCAGGACTGGAGGGACATCTGTAGATCTACCCTCCCCAGTCCATTATTTGTACAATGGGAGGCCTTATTTAGAGATGAGTGCCTAATGCAAGCTAAAAGAAATGACACTCATTCACTTATGTGCCCTGCAGGCTTGGAACCGCCTAACCCCCTTGTCCACCGGGCCTGGAGAAACTTCTTCATTAACCTTTTTAAAACAAAAGCCAATTGAGGCTCTCCCAGACTTTATACTAAGAGTGCAGGCCAGTTTAGATAGAAAAATAACAGATCCTGCAGCCAAAGCAATGCTTTTAAACAGCCTTGTCTGGGAAGGGATGACCCCTGAGCACAGACAAGCATGCCAGGGACTAAAAAATGAACATTATGACAATGGGATGGTGGCCACCCATGACATTGGGACTGCCATGTACCAGGCTTCCTCCCTTGCCCAACCCCTGGTAGCCACAACCCAGTCCAACTCAAAATGCTTTAAATGTGGAGAAACTAGACACTGGATAAAAAAATGCCCCCAAAATGACTCAGCTGCCACTCGACCCCCTAAAACCCTCTATCCTCGCTGTAAAAAGGTCTTTCACTAAAAAAAGGATTGTAGATCTAAAAATGACAGAGATGGCAAGCCTCTGCCACCTTTAAACTCCTTCAGGGGCAGCCCTCAGCCCCGCTAACAAGAGGGAAGCCACAGACATTATGGGTAACCAGCATTACAGAAAATGCCCATCCAAAATTAACCATAAAAATAGACAATAAACCTTTCAAATGCCTCCTTGACACTGGGGCTGATAAAACCATCTTAAGGCGATCTGAGGTTCCCCCACACTGGGAATTAATACCAGGACCCCAACTAATAGGAGTAGGGGGGGCCTCCCAAGCATTAATCACTAAAAATTTCTATAAATGGGAGGATCCTGATGGAGAGGCTGGCACAATAAGACCCCTAATTGCAGATATAGCCACAAACCTCATAGGACGAGATATCTTGGAAGACCTCAATGTAGTTCTTACTAGTGGGTCTGAAGAGAAATGCCTTAAAATAGATGATCATATGAGGTCCCTAAAACAAAAGAACCCCCAATTCTAAGGGCCACTGTTCACTGTTGATTACCAAACTCCCTGCCTCTATTGGATCACCACAGAACCAGTCTGGGTGGGACAGTGGCCATTACCCAGGGAGAAATTACTCATTTTACAACAACTTGTAAAAGAACAGCTACAGCTGGGTCACATTAGGCCCTCCAGGAGCCCATGGAACACCCCAGTCTTTGTAATAAAGAAAAAGACAGGGGCATGGAGACTGTTGCAGGACCTCAGAGCCATAAACAAAACCATGAAAATATGGGGATCACCCCAAAGAGGCCTGCCCATGGTCTCTGCCATCCCCCTTAATACTCCCCTGTTAGTCCTAGATATAAAAGACTGCTTTTTCTCCATCCGTTTACACAATAATGATTGTCAACATTTTGCCTTCTCAGTTCCAAAAATTAACAATTCTGATCCAGCTGATCAATATGAATGGCAAGTTCTGCCACAAGGCATGGCAAATAGCCCTACAATATGCCAGGAGGCTGTTACAAATGCACTAGCACCCCTAAAAAAGGGGCTACATGTTTATCATTACATGGATGACCTCTTGGTCTGACAAGATGAGGATTCCTCTCTAGAAGACCTAAAAGAAGCTATGATAAACACCCTAGAGACAAAAGCTTTTGTAATAACAACAAATAAAATACAATCAGTCCCCCCCATTACCTTCCTGGGGACTGAAATAATGCCTACTACTGTTAGGCCCCTCAAACCCATCATGGATGTCCCCCATCCACTCACACTTAACTCACTTCAGAGTTTTCTAGGAAATATAAATTGCCTAAGCCCCTGGCTTTCCATCCCCACAAGTCAATTACAGCCACTCTTTGATCTCTTAAAGGGAGACAAAAACCCAGCCTCCAGATGGTATCTAAACCCAGATGCAAAAAGGGCTCTCCAAGTAATTAATAGCCACTTCCAAAAGGCGTCACTAGCCAGATATAACCCCAAGCTACCTGTCCAACTCTTAATATTTAATTCCTCCCTGACCACGGTAGGAGCGATTCATCAGCCACACAGGGTACTAGAATGGCTTCACACGCCAGTAGGGGGCGCTCCTCACTTCCTTACAGAAGTGGACACTCTTGCATCCATGGTCCGACAAGGGAGAGATAGAGTTATACAAATTATAGGAAAGGAGCCTGATACTCATATTATCCCCTTCTCATTATCAGATGTACAATGGCTCTTAAAGCATCACTCCTCTTTTGCAATTAGCTTAATAGGCTTCCCAGGACAAATTGATAATCACTATCCCAAAGATAAATGGGTGTCAGTTATTCCAATATTTCGCTGGCTTCCACCTCGGCTTTTTTACCATAAACCCATAAAAAAGACTATTACAGCCTTTACAGATGGAGGAAAAAAGGGGCTGCATTGGTCATATATGACTCCCCTGATGACCCACCTATGATATATTTTCAACCCCTATCTGATAAATCCCCACAGTTTAAAGAGCTCTTTGCTATCTGTATTGCTCTTGATAAGATTGATAAACCCTTTAATCTTTATTCTGACAGCATCTATGCTGTTAATTTACTCCCATGGCTAGGTCGTTCCTTTATCAAAATAGATGGCAACCCCATCTCACCCCTGCTAATTAAAATTTCCACACTGTTACAAAAACAGGTGGCTCCATTATTTGTCCAGCATATCAGGTCCCACTCCTCTCTCCCAGGACCTCTTACTGAAGGAAATGCCATAGCAGATGAAGTAGCCACCGCTGGAACTTTCCCTTCCAGCGTAACAGATGCCCCAAACCTCCACCATGACACCCATATTAATTTGCAAGGGCTCCAACTCAGATTCGCCCACATTCCCCTCAAACAACTTAAACGCATTGTTAGAACCTGCTCTTCTTGTGCATCAATGATACATACCCCTGCTATGCAACAGATGGGCACCAATCCTAGAGGAGTAAAATCTAATGCCCTCTGGCAAGTTGATGTAACTCATGTCCCCCAATTCGGCAGACAAAAATATGTATTTGTAACTATAGACACTTACTCTCACTTCCTCTGGGCTACTGCCCAGACTAGTGAAAATTCAAAAAAGCTAATAAATCACATGCTTTCATCCTTTGCAATCATGGGCCTCCCTGCACAACTAAAGACAGACAATGGCCCAGCATTTACCAGCTCCTCATTTAAAAATTTTTGTGAAGCCTGGAAAATCACCCATCACATTGACATCCCATACAACCCACAAGGGCAAGCCATTGTGGAAAGGTCACATAAAACCTTAAAAGACCAATTAAAAAGACAGGCTCAAACAACATATTCTCCCAATATTCAATTAA
>NW_008345700.1:1417108-1455433 GCF_000622305.1 Nannospalax galili
GCGGTATCTTCCTGACTCGTCTTTTGAAGTAGCCGCCACAGAAACATGACCTCCAGCTCTGGAAATGCCAGGTTTTCCTGTGTGATTTTTCTGGCAGTCTAGAAGCCTGGCAGGAGCCCACTTCCATATGTAAATAGGGTATCCCACAAAGTACCTATCAGCTAAAGCTTTTACCACTACCCCCACGGTATAAAATATCCTGGTTTCCCCTAATTAATCGGAGTTGGATCACTAGGAGCTGGAGCTGGGACACTGAGACTTGGAGCCAAGCAGAGTCACTTAATAAAGAGCTGTAACACGGACTAAGCTGAATCCCGTGTCTTATTGCCTGCGATCCAGTCTCCCCGGAGAAAGCTGTTTCTTCGTAAGCCGACTCAGGGACATCTAGCTTTAGCCGCCCCGCTCCTTCCCGCGTGATCCAGCGGCCGGTGGATTTCGCATCTTGAGGAAGTGCATGGGTGAAATTAGGGCAAAACCCGGCCGGGCAAGCCCCAGCAGCAGAGACACGGGGAAGCGGCAGTGAACGGGAAGCAGACACCGCGGGACCCGCCGCCTTCCAGGTGTGCACAGGGGACTTGCGCCACGCTAGCGCGAGACCTTCAGCACCCCAGCGGCAGACAGCGACGCGGTGTGCGACCAGACCTGCCGCATCTCCAGGGTGCGCACAGGGGACCGGTGCCACGAGATCCCCGCGCGCCCCATACTTGGTGTGTGGATTTGTTACACAGTGTAGCTTGCTGATACAATTGGCAGTCATGATGGAGGAATGAGGTGACTATTAAGAGTCTGGGAAAGAACTGAGAGCAAAATTAAAGCACTTTGGTGCAGAGAAGGCTGACCTGGGCTATGTGGTCTGTCTAGGATACCCTGTGCACAGTCCCTTTCCAGGGGCTCCTGGGCCTTTGAAGGTACAGGAGGAAGTGTGGCCATCTGAGCAACTTTGCCTGACCCTCTATCAGCTTGAGGCCTCTGGAAGGCTCTAAGAGGACAGGGCAGGGAAGTGGAGTCTCAGCCAGGGCGGGGTCACCACACCACACTGCATAGTGACAGCTGTCCTCTCAGGGCCCTGTGGGTGGGGCTGGGAGACAAGGGCTGGTGTCATAGCTACATTAACTGCTGGCTTATGGCTGGCACAAGACCTCCACAGGGGCTCACAAGGTGAGGCACTGAGGACCTCACAGGGTCTCACACAGAAGACACTAGAGGACCTCCTCGGGACTTACACTGTGCAATGATTATTGTTATCAGTTTGATAGGATTTATAATGACCCAGGAGACAAACTTCCAGGTGTGTCTGACAGAGTTTCAAGGTTGGGTAATTGAGATGGGAAGACATGCCCTGAATGTCAGTGGCACTATCCCGTGAATAAAAAGGACCAAGCAGCATTTGTTTCTCTCTGTTTCCTGACTGCAGATGCAATCTGACCAGTGCCCATGCTCCTGCCACCACGCCTTCCCCATCATGATGGACTGGACCCTCAAAGTGACCAAAATAAACCCTTCCTCCCTCAAGCTGCTTTTGTCCGGTATTTTGTCACAGCAACAAGGACAATAGCTGATGCCCACTGCGAGCAGCCACAGACCTCCCTGAGGGTTCATACTGTAGGCAGAGTGACCAGGGATGGCCAAGGCTTCTGAACTGGGTGATAGCAACTACTGACCCCAGTGGAGACTCAGGCAGAAAAAAAAACCAAAAAACAAAAAACAGGGACAGACTCCAAGAAAGACAAAGGGCCGAGGTGCATCATGCTTTGGTCCAGCCTCTCTAAGCCAGCTGGTATCTCCGGCCCAGGAAAGTGACAGAAATGACAAGAACTCCAGGTGCTAGGAATATTGCCCCCGCAAACCACCATCTGACAGGCACAGGGGAGAGGGAGGCAGCAGCACTTCTCTGCAGGAACCAAGAGTTGTCCCTTCCCAGCACTGCCCTGGACAGCAGGTGGTCATGGTTGGAGGACAGCTGAGCACTGGCTTCCAAGAGTGGCCAGGCTGTGAGCATGTTTGGCACCTTAGCCAAGACTTGGACTCCACCTCTGATCCCTAGACTGGACACAGGATGAAGCTGTTCAGAGGCCAGGTCTATGCACCTGTACCACCCAGTGGGCCTAGGGTACCTCAGAGCAGATTTGTCAGGAAGAAGGGCCCAGGGGTGCTACCTCAGAGGAGCCTAGTGCCCAGAATGTGCCAAGACCAAATACAGGTAGCTCCTCCCAAGACCCCCCCAGATTCAGGGCAGAACACTTTCAAACACAAAAGTCAGAAGTCCTCTCCTTGTAAGTCCCTCATGCCCTGTTCCTTCAACCTCTCTCCTGCCATGCCTCCCTCATTCATGCCTCTCAGCCTTGTTCTGTGCTGTCACAGGCAAGCCAAGCAAGATGTGGCCACAGAACTTTGCACGGATGTCACTGAGCCCAGCACAGTCTTTTACTGGACACCCCTAGGAGCTTCCAGTTCCTTTAGGATCTGTTTCAATGTCCTTCCCTGGCCAGGTCACAAACAGATGCCATCCCACACCAAGTTCTCTTCTCTGACTACCTCTTGGGGACTTATCTCCCTGACAGTGTATTCAGCGAGAATATAAAGCCTTCAACAAAGGGTACTCTGTCTGCTCTAGGCCTTCACCAATACTCCTCAGCACACACAAGCCTTCCAACATGTCTGCAGAACAGACAGAGGAGTCCTTAGACAAGCAGGCTCTCTACCTCCCTGGGGGGATAAGCACTTTTTGCAGTGATTAGATGCTATAGGGTTTAGGGCAAAAGAGAAGCTTGTGGGGGCTGTGGCAGCTTCCTCACTTGGGCCTGGTGCTCTTCCTGCTGTCCTCTCTGATGATGACATGAGGACAGACCTGATGGGGACTCCTCTGGGGAGGAGGGGGAGAGAAGGGTGGTCAGAAGCACTTAGATAACATGGTGGGTTGTGACAGCAGCATCACACCCTGAAGCTGGGGCTGTGAGCTTGATGGAAAAAGGTCCTTTGTGGATATTTTTCAGGGGAAAAATCTCATGGTGAGACCAGTTTGGATTATCTGGTGGGTCCTAAATTAGTAAGTGCCCTAATGATCAACAGTACAGGAGACACTGAAAGAGATGGGTAGAGGTCACAGGGACATGTCCACAAGCCAAGGGAATGTCAGGATCCTCAGGAACTGGAGGAGGCAGGAAGGCCCAGAGCCTTCAGCTGGAATGCCCCCTGCTGGCACTGCAACCTCAGACCCCTGGCTTCCAGAACAGGAAGAGAGTAGATATCTGCAGGTTTAGACCTCCATGTTGGCAGGTGTATTATTATACAAGTTCTGACACTAATATAAATGTGGACTCTGTGATTCCATCCTGAGACCATCACACCTGCGGGACCACCTGCATTGGTTGCTTGGCCCAGAGACAAGCCTGCACATCCACAGAATGATGGTAAAATGGCCTAATGACCAGACAAGGAAGATCTAGTCTATGAGGCCCTGTCACAGCACAGACACCGCCGGGGTGTTAAGACTCAGTGAGTATGAAGCAGGGAAGGGGCATCCACGCAGCAAGCAGAAGCAGTCCACATCAACACAGCATTTTAAAGTGTCTGAAGCACTCATACCTAACATAATTACAGCTTACGTCATTTCAGGGAGTCGGAGCTCGTAATCAGTGTTTATACATCTACGAAAGTGCTCTGCGAAGAATGTTTGCTGCTACACTCATTCCACAAATTGATGCTGAACAGCAACGAGGTGGCCATGCTTTGTACTTCTGTGTGGAGCACAGGGAAGCAGAAAGTCCTGAGAGTGTCCTAAGACTTTGGTGACATGGTCACTTTCACTGCAGATGCTGAGATTCCACGCTGCCTCTGCAAAGCCCCCCAGGGTACCTAGGCTGTGGTGGGTAGAGTTTCATTCCACCCCAACATCCCAGGCAGGTAGCTAGGGACCCCCACCATGAAATTCCCATGTGTGTGTACATGTGCATGGCTGTTGCAGATGAAGTGTGAGAGGGTGTTATGTGCAGATCCATGTGGATGTATTTGTATTAGTGTGGCAGTGGACTGTGTACACACGTGAGAACACCAGTGTTTGGTATGTGTGTATATGTGAGTATGTATTTGTGTATGAGGGAGCTAGAGAGCACGTTTGGGTGCAAACATGTGTGGGTGTGAGGCACCCTAGCCAGCCCAGGCATTGCTGTCACTCCCCAGGGAGCAGTTACCTGATGCACAGAGACTGCGTGTTCCTCTCTGAATGGGGCCATCAGGAGTGTGTGTGTGGCAGATGCCTCCTCGTGGGCCGTCCCTCCCACCTAGGCCTTCTTTAGATCACTGAGGATATAGTTCCAACCTTAAGCCACACAGTGTAACCTAGGCCACCCTGACCTCACCAGCCTCCAGACCTAAGGCTCTTGTGGCTTTCAGATCCATTTCTAGACCCTGTCATTTGAGAGCCACCAACTGTGTGTATAAAATGTGACCTATTTGCCTAGCACCTGTGAGTTACTTCAAAAATGAACCTTATCATGCAATAATTTTAAATACATTCGTTTAGGAGTGAATTCTCACTGTGTTTCAAGTTACACAGAATACCACTGTGCAACACTAACTCATCAGATAGAGCCTTAAGTGCACTTGCTGCTTGCTGGTTTTCCAGGGTTCTCACCAATTTCATCCCCTGCTAGTCTCCAGGAAGGCAGCTAGTGACTTCCTCAGCACTCAGCAACTCATAGGAAGTGGATCACCAGGAGCAGTGCTCCAGCTCCACACCACCAGAGCCCCTACCAGTCCCTCAGCGAGGCCCTGAAAAGGACTCAGGCCAGCTTACAACAGGGTTATCACTGGTCAACCTCTGTGGCCTAAGAGAGTCAGGCTGGTCAGAAACAAGCACCTAGAAGAAGGGAGCTCCCGGGGGATGTCTGCAGATAGAATGGCATATGTGGGCATGAGGACTAGTGTCAGACAGACAAAAATAGCTTCTGCAAATGGCAGAGTGCACTTGCAGGCTCCCAGAACCACGGGAATAAATAGCCAAGGTCTCTATATAACACACACAAACACACGTTGGGGCTCTCATTCACATCCCTGTGTGCTACAGGACATGTGGTACCATGTAATGATGATACTGTGGTCAGATGGTCCTGGATTCAAGCCCTTGCTCCACCATTGATCAGTTTGGTGAACTTGAGCAATTCACTCATGCCTCCCACCTTCAACTTCCTTATAAAATGGGAATAATGACTCTTTACCCTGCAAGCTCTAGATATGACATGTTGACAGAGAACTGCACTTGGCCTGTGGTCAGTGCTCCATATAGATGCCCCAGAACCATCACATGATCCCATAGGACTAGAGAATGTAAAAGCATTGCAGCTGGGAACCCAAAGGCAAAATAACACAAGATTTTAAAAAATATTTTATTTATTATTTTTATTTTATGTGTATGAGTGTATTGCCTGCATGTATGTGAGCGCACCTGTGTCGTGCAATGCCACGGAGGTCAGAAGAGGGCTTCGGGTTCCCCGGGAACTGGAGTTAAGGATGGTTTGTAGCCACCATTTGGGTGCTGGGAATTGAACATGGGTCCTCTGCAAGAGCAGTCAGTGCTCTTAACTGTTGAGCCATCTCTCCAGCCCCAAAGTAACACAAGATTTTTATGAGAGTATTGTTTGCACGTGTGTAAGTGCACCCATGTCATGCAATGCCTCCAGAGGTCAGAAGAGGGCATTCCCTGGAGCTGGAGTTACAGATGGTTGTTAGCTACCATGTGTGTGCTGGGAACCAAACCCAGGTTCTCTGCAAGAGCAGCCAGTGCCTTTAACAGCTGAGCCATCTCTCCAGCCCCAACACAAGAATTTTTTTTTTTTTGGTCTTTTTTAGATGGACTCCCTGTAGCCCCAGCTGTCCTGGAACTCACTGTGTAGACCAGGCTGGCCTTGAGCTCACAGAGATCCACCTGCCTCTGCCTCCCAAGTGCTGGGATTAAAGGCGTGTGCCACCACACCCAGCTCCAACACAAAAATTTTTAACAAGACACCAACTTTGCACATAGCACATGATATGGGATCCTGCAGCCCACTCCTCCTTCTCCCTGGCAGGCATGATGGTGCACGCCTTTAATCCCAGCACTTGGGAGGCAGAGGCAGGCAGATCTCTGTAAGTTCAAGGCCAGCCTGGTCTACATAGTGAGTTCCAGGCCAGCTGGGGCTACAGGGAGACCCTGTCTCAAAAAGAGGGAAAAAAAAATAAGTCAGAGGGTACTCTAAAGGGTTTTTTTGGGGGGGGGGGGCGTCATCGTGAGGCAGTAAATACTCAGTCCTGAACAAAGCACACAGGCACCAGGCTTGCAAGTGTGAAATGAGCTAAGCAGCAATGACTTTGCAGGTCTTGAGATGGGCCATCCTTTATGTTTTCACAGTCTCCCACCCACTACTGCCCAAGGCCAAACATTCCTGCCCTGCTGAGGCCAAGTTTGGCCCAAGTACAGAGCATCCTGACTGAGACAGGCTGTCGGGAGACACAGAAGGAATAGCCTGTGATCAGAATCTCACTGAAACCCACACTGGCGGGGCCCCAAAGTGAGGCAGAGTACTGTCAGGAAGTCACACAGTATGAGCTGCAGGACCTCAGGCATCGCCACCTCTGCCAGGGCTTCCGTTTATTTAATCTGTAGGATGTGGAAATGATGCCACCTGCCAGGGAGGGAGGAGCCACCTGAGCACGCACTGTGGAAGGGTGGGCGTGTGGTTCTCAGTCCTACTGATGTGGGGTCCTGGGGCTGCAATGTACAGCTGAGGCGTAGCTCCCCAAGAGGGTGCTAACTGTGGAAAGGGGAGGGTTAGGGGCACACAGTCAGTCCTTAGGGTCACAGCTGCCACCACCTGTCATTGCCAAATAGGTGAGTCCTCTGAAGGGCTAGGTAGGACAAGAACACGAAACTCCCAGTGTGGCGCGGCCAAGGGTCTACCCATGTTACTCTGTGGGCACGTCACCCATATGGCAAGATGGCTGACCCTAGACTTCCTGCAGGCTGCACCAGGGACCAAGATCCCAGAAACATCTCCAGATCTGACTGTGACAGTCCAGAAAGCACAGAGCAAGCAAGAGTAAGCCATACTGGAGAGTGACATGTAGGCACTGGTAGCTAGTAGTTGGCCACCAGATAACCAGAGGAAGGACAGAAGCAAACAGCTATGTGGCAGGCCTGAGGAACCCCATCCTCACTGAAGCCATCTTGTATGACAACAGCAGGTGGTATGGTCTCTGGGAGCAGGTGCAGCCTGCGCTCTGTTGGTGCCACCTGTCCCCACCATAGGCCAGCAGCTGTGCCCCAAAGGACTCATGTGCAGGATTAGCTGGGATGGAAATGCCACTCTTGCTGGTCTTCCAATACCTCATCCCAGGAGTAAGAGAGGCCTGGCACCTGCCAGGCACATTGTGTCCAGATGGTATATAAGCTGGAGTCTGCGCACCACCCCCAGAGGATTGGATGCAATGGTGCCTGAGCTTAAGATTCCCTCTAAGTTGTCATGGCCACCCCTCCATGGAGTCTATAGGTACTGTCTGCCCACAAGGCCCTGAGCCCCTCTGCCCTGTCCAGTTTCATCTATGCATCAGGCCACAACACTGCTCACACCCTCAGGAGACAGCTCCCAAAGCTGGGGCCCAAAGCGGGGGTTCAGAAGAGCTGAGCAGGGTCACAACTTGTCCCCTGAGACCCAAAGCAGCTACAGATGACCGAGGCTCACCAACTTGCCCAAAGTCAGCTCCTCCATGTTGGCCTCGCCTCCCTCTCTCTCTGCAAGCTAGGGGCCATGACAAATATTGCCTTGGGGATGCTCACCCTGCTCCCCACTCCCTACTAAAGCCAGGCAAAGCTCCTCTCAACCGAGAGTCATGGGAATCAAGGAAAAGCTTCCTAAAGGCCCATCCCTGCCCGGCCACGACTCTAGGCTCAGAGACACAGGCACAGGATGGTGCTCAGCCCAGCTCCCCAAAAGGTCCCATTATTATGGTATAGAACCCTAACCTTGACATCACTATTTTAGTTAAAGACGTAGTATGTGTACACACTAAGGAAATAAGGAAACACAGTCATGTATTTACATATGTAATGCACACATACATGTATGTCTATCATGCAAACACATACATGAAAATGCATGCCACTACCACAAGCAATTCCTTTTGTTTCCACCCTTGCTGCTGCACTCTGAGATTTTGCTACTTCTAAAAGCTTTCCAGAAGAAGCCTGTGAAGAATCAAGCTCAACTAAGGACTGCCCTGCTCACTCTGCAACGTAAACAAAGGGACCCCCCTTCCTCAGCCTGGCTCCAGAGGAGGGGCAGGTCTGACCCTACTGCTCCACTTGAGTCCTGCCTTCATCCCTTGAGTTCCAGATGCAAGGCGGCAGGGGTGGCGGTAGAGCTAAGACTGGAGGGAACAGGAAGCCGCTGGGAATGGTCTTGGTTCACATGGACAGAGCACCTGATACATACCTTGCAGAGAGCCAGGGCCAGCTTGCATCCCTTCAGAGGACCACAGGGACTAAGGACTGATGGCTGGACCACAAGGTGCAGAACTATGGGCCAGGACTCTGCAGAGCCCCCTTCTCTAGGCACCTCCCCCAGCATGGCACCCTCCCCATACCTATAGGTGCCTATGTAAGGATGTGGACTCTGTCTAAGGGACCCTTCTTGTCTACGTCCTGCAAAGTTGGGTCTGGACCATTACCAGAACACATCGGAGCAGAAAGCACCAAGGCAAGAACTGGGGAGAGGATCAAGGAAGTGAGAATGTCTGCAATCAGACTTTGAATACCAACAGTGCTAGGTTGGGGGGGTGTCCTGAAGGCCCACTGCCTTCTATAGAAGCCCATGATGCCACTCTTTCTACCCTGGTTGCAGGGCTGATGGGGGGAAAAGAAAACCATGGCAACCAGGAGGTGAGGAGCAGAGAAGCATACGGTATGTGCAGTGGACCAGGGGAAAGGGAGACAAGAGAATACAGGCGTCTCCAGAAATTCCATAAACTCAGCTATGCACAATAGAAGCAAACACATCTGTAAACCCAGCAGCATCAACATACAGGATGAAACAGCAGCAACTTCAGAAGAAGGTGTCGCCACAACCAGAGAGAAGGATGCTGTGGAACAGTGAGGAAAAAAAGAAAACCAACCGGAAGGAGGCAAAGGCCAAGGCAAGTGCAGGCCAGGAAATGCACAGGTACCAAAGGAGAGCACGCAGCCACCAGTGTGCCACGCTCTCCCTCCAGGTTAGGAAGCAGTGGGTGTCCTGGTGAGGTTGGGCACTCTGTGGAATGTGTTGTGTATGTGTGAGTGCTTTCCTGAGAAGACTGTGACCTTCCCAGTGCTGACTCTAGACCCTGGGCTTGACTCTAAGGAACAAACCAAAGGGAACTGCATAAGGATAATTTAATACAGAAATGGAAAATATGAAATAAATTTTGATATATCCTGTGATACAGTAGCATTCAAAGTTATAGTTTTTTTGTTATTTTGGTGGGTAGTTTTTTTTTGGGGGGGGGGGAGTGGACAGGGTCTCCCTGTAGCTCCAGCTAGCCTGGGACTCACTATGTTAGACTAGGCTGGCCTTGAACTCACAGAGATCTGCCTGCTTCTGCCTCCACCTCTCAAGTGCTGGTATTAAAGGCTTGTGCCACCATGCCCATCTTCAAAGTTATGTTTATAATGTATTTTATTCATTATTTTCATTTTATGTGTATGAGTGTATTGCCTAGCACACCCATGTCACACAATGCCTGCAGGGATCAGAAGGGGTATCAGATCCCCTGGAACTGGAGGTATGGGTGATTGTTAGCCACCATGTGGATGCTGGGAATCAATCAGGTCATCTGCAAGAGCAGCCAGTGCTCTTAACCACTAAGCTATCTCTCCAGACCCCCAAATTTATGTTTTTAAAGAACTTTGTGGAGAAATGATCATAACATCACTATTAATGTAAAAACAATTCAAACAATTCATAAGATGTGGGAAATTTTTAATGTTTTCTAAAGTTTCTACAACGGACAGGAATCCATGTCATGTTTACAGCAGACGCTTCTGCACATCTAGACATCTAGGGAAGACAGGCTCGAGCTGTTTCGTCCTCTGACAAGGAACCAGTGGAGCTGGCATCAAAACCAAAGAGTGTCTGACTTGGGACAATGGGGGTAAGTGGGAGAAAACAAGCTTTCTAAAAACGCCAACTTAAAAAAAACACACACAACTTCATCTGTGACTGCTGAAAAAGGAGAGCACCCAATGGAAATCAAAGAGCTAATGGACACAGGTTCCAGAACATTCACTCAGCAGGGTCACTGCATCAGTACTGACCAAGGACAAGGTCCCCCCACCCTGCGTAATGGTGCTGGTGGAAACCGCCAGGGCTAAAAGACCCCCTGGGGAGGGGCTTCCCCGTGAGGCCTCATTCTCAGCCTCAGGCCCAACTGCCTCCAGGCTGTGCTTGTTTCCTGGCAGAAGCAGCCCTGGCCTCCCCGGAAGGTCATCTTCCACCTGACCAGCAACATATACTCTGGCCTTGCCAGCACATATTTTACTTTTCTTCCCTTCATTTGTAGCAGGGAAAGGTGGGATTTCCATGGGACCAAGGCCTGTGAGTACAGGCCTGCCTGTTGACCATCCCACCCTCCACACCACACATCACAGGAGCCAGAGAGGCACCTGCCAGATGATAGGTGAGTCCCATGCTCAAACCAGGGCAACAGTAGAATGGATCCTGCTACTTGAGGAGGGAGGAGGTGATTGGTCCCTTTCAGGGACATTGAGGTGAGGCAAGCACCAGTCTCTCAGTGTGTCTCCCAGTTCAGAATTCCCTGTGCATAAGGCTGCAACAGAAAGCTTCATGGGAATGCTATCACACCAGTCAGGACTCGTGATGTCCCACTCCACATTTCAGCAAATACTCTGCCCGACTGGGGTTGGCCTCTAGTGTCTGTTTGGAAACACACTGCTGAATCACCTGCAGGCCCGAGGACCGACCATATCCATTGGTTCCTGGGTGAGTTCGAGGACCTGGCTTGTCCCCAAGGAGTGTGCTCATGACACACAGGAACAGGTGCTCCTGTTCAGACTCTGCCAGTGCTGGGGCAGGAGTGACAGCTGGCTGTGAGCTGGCCTCTTTCAGCTCTCAAGCAGTGTTGGGACCACACACCACTGTCCAAGGTTCTGCAACGCTCAGGCTCCTGACCACCTGGCTGAGTGCCTCCTCTTCAGACCCTCTGCATCTTCTAGAAAGGCTTCCTGGAAGATGGGAGGCCTTTTGAGCCACGAGGTGAAATTTCTCTCCTTTTCTCAACTGAGCTTTGAGTGCGTGCTGAGCTGGACAGGGCCTAGAAAGCGGAGGCCTGTTGTGAAAGGCCCTTCCCAGGGTGGAGAAGCTTCCATACGGGGTTGGTGTTCTCTGGCTATCACCTGGACAAACAGCAAACAGGGTAGGTCAAAATAAAAAATAAAAATCATCTCTCCCGACAAAGAATTTTCAGGAGTACGTCATCTTGTAGAAAAATAATGCACTCACCAAGGTCTCGCAGGAGAAAGCCTTTGGGAAATGAATTCATTCCATCAACATGCTACAAGGCTGGGGCTGCCTCTGAGAAAGGCCTTATGGAAACAGGAGCGACACCTTCACAGGTCATCCACAGCAGCACCATCTGCAGCACAGAACAGCCCGAGGCCGGCACCGGGGCCTGACTGAACGCACAGTGGCCTGGGCTCTACTTCTCTGTAAAGGAAAGGTGAAGGCATCTCCAAAGTGCTCTGCTGAGGTCGTGGGCTAGCAATCAGGAGGCAAGGTGGGGAAAAGGGGCTCAAGGCCATCTGCCTTGGGCCTCCTGGAACATCCACCTCTGGGCCTTCAGTCACATTTCTAAGAAATGAGGAATAAACTATAGAGAGAGCAAAGTCCCTTCAGACAGACTTCTGTCCATACTTCTGAGTTTTTAGATTTGTCTAGAAAGAATGCAAACTCTAATATTATAATATGCAAATTATAATATTGAATGTAATTGTAAAACTGAGTTAAATCTGGAGGGCATCTTCTATGTATCTAATGCAGAGTTAAACAAGATAACTTGCTGTGAGTAAAACTGACTGTATAGTTTCAAAGAATGGAGCAAATTCAAGTAACTTTGTTTATTTTGTTGTTTGGTTGGTTTCTGTATTGAGATGAGGTCTCATCTGTAGCTCAGGCTGACATCTTGCCTCTCTCCTGCCTCAGCTTGCCAAGGACTGAAATTACAGTGTACATTTCCCACTTCAAATGATTAAAGCAGTTGGTTGACTTTATATCAGTGGGTTACGCGCTAAGGTCAAAATAAAACTGCTAAAAATTCTTGGACAATAGCAAGTGTCAACGATATGGAGAAACTGGACGGACCCCTCACATACATACCACTGGTAGGATGTGTGTAACTGCAGCCACTGTGGAAAGCAGTTTGACAGTTCTTCAACAAGTTACACTTACAGTTGCCTGTGACCTTCCTATACCACTCTCTGAGGCCCCAAACACTGAAAACATCCACAGAAAACTGGAAATGAGTGTTCACAGCGGCCCTAGCCACGGCATCCCAGAAGCACCGTATGCATCCATGAGAGAGACACAGCATGGCCTCTCTGCACCATGCCAATCATTCAGCTGCACATGGGGACCAAGTGCTGCTTTTACCACAGCATGGATGACCCTGGAAACACTGCTCAGTGAAAGACTAGGAACACAGAGGGGCCCACATGGTAAGATTCATTCCCAAAGTTGAGAAGTATCAGATTCACAGAGGAAAAGCAGATTAGAGATTGCCAGGGGCTGGGAAGTAGGTGGGATGAGGGCTTTAGCCAGAGTGGCTCCTACTGACCACACGAGTCACAGCCTAGCCCCCCAGGCAACAGCAGAGCAGAGGGTTGTACAGTGGGCAGCAGGGGCGTCTGAGTTCTGACAGACACAAGGCCAGCTTCTGGCCCTCCCCACATACTGCCTGGGAAGACTGTGGTCATTTGCTGCCCAGGGGAAGATGAGGCACAGAAAGAAGGAGACATCTGTCCTGGGCCCAAGAAACCCGAGCCCGTGTGAGGATACCCTCCTCCCATGCAGACCCAGCCGCCTGCCTTGTCCGCAGCCTGTAACGCAGGTTACAGTACAGTTGGGTACTGTGCTGGATTCCAGGGCCTCCAGGTGGAGACCCTTCCACTGCCTGCCTAGGTCAGTCACTACAACCATGTAGAAACCACCAAGGCTGGGCCCACTCCTTTGTTCCCCGTCCCCAACATGAAAGACAAAACAGGCCACGGCATCGACATCAGTGACGCTTGTCCAAATCTGCCCTGTCCAGGAGACAAGGAAAGAGAGCAGCCTCAGCTCTTAAGAAATATGTCCACATCTGGAACCCAGAGCCCCACCCTTCCCTGTCATCACCTGACCAGAATGGGAAAGGGATCTCTGGGGAGGGGCCTCTAGAGGGAGGGAGGGCAGACCCACAGCAGGGAGGAGAGAGCCCCTGGGCAGGGAGTGCCACAGCAAGAGCACAGAGCTGAGGAAGGGCAGGGGTCCTGTGGACACACCCAAGAATTTGCCCAAGGGTTGTGTGTAGAGCACACCTTGGCTTCAAACTCACAGCTGGGGTTCTGTGCACCTCTCAGCTCCATGTGAGCCCAGAACACACGGAGGTGAATGAAGAGCGTGAACAGTGTGCTCAGCCCCAACTCACAGCCACAGGTGAGGCGTGGCACCCAGCCACTCACCAGTGGCCAGTCCATCATGGGCCATACCAGGCTTGGAATGCACCACCAAGGTGAAAGGAGTCAGCCCTGTGCTTACATCATCTGAAACACATGCCAAGACCCTAGGGATCCTTTGCTGACAGCTTAACGCAGGATGGGCAGGTGCCCCCTGGGCCAGCCCTGCTACTCCTCCTCACCAACCCACACCTGGCCTGCGTCCAGCACTTCTAGTGGCCAAGAAACCCCAGTGGGAAACATCTCAGTGTTTTGAGAATCAACCAGCATGACATGTCCCAAATGTAAAGACAGGATGAGTCTGGTCCCTAGAGCAGAACCAGCTCTTACCTGGAGCCTGACAGGACCTGAGGTTCTGTCTGGGCCATGTCTCCCTGCTGACTGTCCTCCCTGGCCACAGACTTCTTCTTAGGGTCCTGCTCTCTGGCCTCGAGCTCCTGCTGGCCTGTGACCTCGCCCTCTCCTTGTGACCTGTTTGTGGTGTCCATCTGAGGCCCTGAGGTGTGTGCCAGGCACTTGTTGGAAGCAGGGGCCTTGGGCTCCTGCCTGTTGGAGGTGTCTTCTGCAGGCAGGGTGGCATCAGCGGGAGGCCAGGCCTCGTCTAGTCTCTCAGGCCCCTTGTTGCCGGCCTTAGCTAAACCTGTGGCAGGGTAAGAGGCACTGATGACACTTCCTGGGCCACACTTCTCCCGCAGATGCTCCACTGTGTCCTCCCTGCTGTCCCCGCAGCTCCCACAGCACACGCAGGAGTGCAGGAGGCAGTTGGTGGCCACAGCACCGAGTTTGTGTGAACTGTCCCCGGTCCCTGCAGCCCTGGGTTCCAGTGGGGAAATGCCATGGCCTGGGGCTTCTTGGGTGGCCACAGCAGAGTCCAGGGAGGTGGGCGACTTGGGATTGAAGATGACTGTGGCTGAAAGCTTCATGCCCCCTGTGCGGTGGGCAATCATCTCAGCTGTCTCAGCATCATCAGCATTCACCTCCCAGCCGTCCAGGTACAGCTGTGATTCTAGGCAGCTACAGGAAGTGGAGCCTGGGAGGCTGGCCAGCTTCATCTTGTCTTCAATGTTGTTGTTGCTGCAATCCTCCTCCCTTCCCAGGGCCGGGGAACTGATCCGTGCCTCCCCACTCTGGCCTCCATCCTGTCCTCTCTCCTGAATATTACTCTGTGTGCTGCTTGTCCATCCAAATGCATCCCTTGGGGAATCGGGCCTGGTGGGGGCCTCTGCTGTCTCCACATCATCCATGAAGAATACACGCTCCTCCTCCTCACTGCCTGACTTCAGCTGGGCCCTGCCTAGAGAGGCCTCCCCTCGGGGGCTGCCCTCTGCCCCTGGCCTGTGTGCTGGGGACTGGCAGGCACTGGGTGGTGAGAGCAGAGATGACATTTCGTCCCCTGCCCTGTGCACCATGCGGCTGAGCTCCTCCAGCTCCTGATCATCATACTGCATGGAGCAGGCCAGTTCTGTCTCTGAGTTCTGGGCCTTGGCTGAAGGTGGCTCCTCAGGGGGAAGAGATACAGAAGAAAAGGTAGGCGCCAGGGCACTGGGGGCCTGGGTGTCTGCTCGGATGGGGAGCTCCACATCCTGGGAGACGCAGAGGCTCCGCTCCAGCGTGTGCAGTTCCTCCTCAGTTAGCGCCTGCAGCAAATCCCTGCAAGATCAAGACCGAAACCAGTGTGAGGGTCTTGAAAGCCACACTAGCGTCCTCCAACAGCAGAGGCAATTCTCTTACGCCTGTACCTGCACTAAAGCACCCACCATATTCTCCAGTTCAAAAGGAGATGTGGTCTCCAGGGTTCCTCCTTGCCACAGGGGCGGAAATGTAGCCAGCTGTGATTCTAGGATGATTTCCTTAAAAAATGAGATTTTGGAATCTCTCATTGGTAACAGTAAAGTGATTGGGCTGGGAATGTAGCTCAATAGTAAAGTGCTTGCCTAGTATACATGAGGCCCTGGCCATAAAATAAAAATAATAAATAAAAGGAGTGAAAGCAATGTACATCCTTTTTAAATTTTATTTTTTAATTTTCATTTTACGTGTACGAGTGTATTGCCTGCAGGTATGTGAGTGCACCTGTGTTGTGCAGTCCTGCGGAGGTCAGAAGAGGGCTTCAGATTCCCCTGGAACTGGAGTTAAGGATGGTTTGTAGCTGCTATGTGGGTGCTGGGAATCGAACCCCGGTCCTCTGCAAGAGCAGTCAGTGCTCTTAACCCCTAAGCCATCTCTCCAGTCCCAGCAATGTGCATCTTTGTTCACATAGGAACTTACATTCCTTCTTTTCTGTTTTTTGGGGGATTTTTCTGTTTTGCTTTTTGTTTTTTTTTTTTTTAAATGAAGAACCAGTCAGGCGCCTGCCAGGCTCTGGGTGCCAAGGGTATAGCAGGAAAATGGCAGGACAATGGTCCAGGCCTTCTGGGGTCCCTTCCAGTTGGATGAGACAGGTTATAAGCATTTGTACACACAATGAGTAGCCTGCAGTGATGACGACTCCGAGAATGGAAGTCACTTTGGAGGGAGCAGCAGAGCACCTGGCTTAGTCTGGGATGGCTTCCTGGAGGACCGGACATTGAAGCTGAGACATGAACATACAGCCAATTTTGTGCCAGTGACCTGGCTAAGCCTGAGACAGGGTCTAAAGGCAACTGCACATTGCTCTCTGCTGGGAAAAGCCCAGGATGTGCGTGAAGCCATGGGTAGGCAGGAGCACCCACTTCCCAGAACTGTAAGGCTCAAATAAAAAGCCCAGTGCTAGGTTCAGGGTACCTCTCCTCAAGCAGTTGGCCAGGGAGACCCCCAAAATAACACCAGTTATTGCTATCGCTCTTGGTTGCCTACCAGAATCTGATGGTAAGACCCAATATTGCTGAAGACACCACATACTTTAGTCATAAGACATGGAGAAATCAAGTTGGAACTGAACTGAAAGTTTCCTCCTTGCTGGCTAGCTTTCAAAGTACCAGAAGGTGCTATATAGGCTTCTGAGGGAGAAAAGTCATCAACAGCTGTACTCAGCTTCGTACCTTGTGAATTATACCAACCACCAGACTGGCATGGCATGTCCATGGGTGCAGCAGTAGCATGAATGTTACGGGCGTAACTAACCAGTTGGCTCTGATTGGACTTAAGGCCTGCTCTGCAGGAGGACACTCATGCCTGATGTGGTAAATCCGGCCAGAAACTGTGGCCAGGAAGATCACAGGCCCCAGGGGTGAATTTACTACTGTTCTTCTGCTAAGCGGACATATGTTGCACAGGACTGTCCTCCAACAGGCAGACCAGACAGATGCCTCTTTCCCAAGCTTGATTGCACCCGCCTGCCTAGGATCATCACAGTGAAGCTTGTTGACTGTTACACTCTGCAAGAAAGGAGGGGCAGGGAGAGTCAGCCACACTCCCAACCAACCAGTTGGCTCTAGTTGCACAAGGGGCTAAGGGTATATAAACTGAGGAAGTAGAGGGGAGGCTCTCGCCATTCTATGAGGCTGTGGGGAAGTCACCATCCACGCTTGAATGAAGACTTTCCAGTGTGGCCTTTGGAGCAGAGCATCCACACCCACTGCCCTATAAGTAAGCCCAATAAACTCACTGGTTTGACAGTCTGCAGTTGAGTAAAATCGTACCTTGGTTTATAGTAGGGACCAAGGGAGGAGGAGGCAGACAATGTTTATGCCTCCCAGAAGGAATTTTTACTGCAACATAGTATCAAACTCCCTTTTGAACAGTTCTCTCCAGATGAATAGAGCTCTCAGTCCTCATGAGAGAAGCTTGTGCAGGGGATGGTGATTAATACAGAGACTCACAACTTTGTCAAAGTGCAGAGTGTCTATGGAGTGTTCAGCCACAAACGGGACATCTATATCACGCACGCACGCACACCAAGGCTCAGGGAACATCCAGGAAGAGGCAGAGGATTGTAAGAGTCACTTACTGGTGTGTTGTACTTACGGGACCTGCTGCTGCCCCACCATTGCACACCCTCTTTTGGAGAGTATGCATGTGTGCTTCCGCCTAGTGTTCCCACACGAGGACACGGCTGTCTTCCAGTGTTCCTGCATCAGTTACTTTCTCACTACTGTGAATAGAGCAACTGAAGGAAGGGTTTATCTGGGCTCATAGTTTGAGGGGAAGCCGTCCACCGCCGCAGGGCAGGCGTGGCAGCTGAAATGCTCCGGCAGCCTGGGAGCCAAGGGAAATGCTGCTGCCCCAACAGCTTCCTCGCTTTTTCCTCAGACCATGGGATGGTGCTACCCACAGTTAGGGCGGGTCTTCCCGCTTCAGTTAAACTTCACTAGACACATCCAGAGAGGTATCTCCCAGGTGGTTCTAAACCCTGTCAAGGTGAAAGTGAGGATCAATAACACAGCTGGTGAGCAGCATGGACAGTGGAGCCTGTGGCCTGGGCTGGCAGCTCTGCCCCAGGCCCTCACACATTTGGTATTTCTAGCTGCATCACCTCTGCTGTGTGTGTAATGGTATCTTATTTAGCCTGATGGCCACAATGTCCACAGAGGTCAGAAGGCGGTGTCAGATGCCCTGGAACTGGAGTTATGGACGGTTGTGAGCTGCCATGCAGGTGCTGAAAACTGAACCTGGGTCCTCTGCAAGAGTGGCCAGGGCTCTTAACCCCTGAACCAGCTCTCCAGTCCTACTTTTGCTTGTTTGTAGCTGGGACGTCTTTTCCCTATTAGATAGATTTTATTCTCTGGCTACACTCACCTTTCATTACCTTTAAGGTGTCTATATAGTGATATTTTTAACTTAGTATAGTCTAATATGTCCTCTTCTTGTGATACTGGGCATTGAACCCAGGCCCTCCGTCATCATACTATATCCCTAAACTGCACATTTTTTATGGCTAGCCTTTCTGTGTGCTGTTTAGGAAATCATTGCCTGCCCCAACATCATGAAGATGATCTTGACTGTTCTCTTCCTTAAGCTCAATTGCTGTACTTTCCACATCACACCCATGCTTTATCTGGAACTGATTTTCTAGGTGACTGTGGTAGTGATGCAGACAGCAAGCACTACCCATAAATGAGATTTTTGTCTCATACAGATACCTATTAGCCCAGTCCATTCATTAAGAAAAAACCCATTCCTCACTGTTCTGCAATGCCACGCTGCCTTAAGTTGGGGAACTGATCGAGACTTTCTGTTCTGTTGATAGTTTATTTGGGGGAAGGTGTTTGGTTTCTTTAGCTGTTGTTGTTTGTCTTCTTGAGACAGTGTCTCTCTGCAGCCTTAGCTGGCCTGGAACTCACTGTAAGTGATACCAGGCTGGCCTTGATCTCACAGAGATCTGCCTGCTTCTGCCTCCTAAGTGCTGGTATTGAAGGTGTGCACCACCACACCCAGCCTAATGTTCTTTTTTTTATTATTTCAGAAGTTCAATTAGATGTTACGCATTTTCTGTAGGGCACAGGTGAAGGCACACTAGGGCTCTAGAAGAGTAATAGAAAAATGATGGGAAACCTCTTGGTGCCTGGGAGTCGGAGAGCTTCAATGTCGGGCCTTGGGTGCCCAGGACCAATGTGTAGGGTCAAGACCACAGCTGGCCCATCGAGGGAGTGTCAAGTCCATTCTTGAGAATCAGTCCTCCCAAGACTGGAAACTACAAATGACAGAAACCTCCTATTTGTGGGAAAGTTTTTAAATAACAAATTAAGTTCTCTTAATACATTCCACACTATAAAGATTTTTATTTCTTCTTCTGTCAGCTTTGATTGCTTTTGGTAGAATTTGTCACCCACATATCCATAGTCTGTAGTGATTTCCTGTGTCCTTCCCGCCTCCATCCATCCCTTCCTCCCCCCCCCCCAACAGAGTCACACTATGTAGCACAGGCTGGCCTTGAACCCAAATGCTGGAATTTCAGGTAGTACCACCAATCAATGTCCAGCTTTTGGGGGCGTAGGGGCAGGGAGTTATTTTATGCTCTTTTAAAGTAGTATGTCCTTTTACGCTCGCTGCTCTTTGGATTTTTGTTTTTGGTAATTTATTTATATATTTTTAAAAATATTTTATTTATTGTTTTTATTTTATGTGTATGCATGTATTGACTGCGTGGAGGTAAGTGCACCCGTGTCATGCAATGCCCAAGGACAACAGGAGAGACTGTTGGATCCCCTGGAACTGGAGTTACGGACAGTTGTTAGCTGCCATGTGGGTGCTGGGATTTGAACCTGGGTTCTTCTGCAAGAACAACCAGTGTTCTTAACCAATGCGCCATCTCTCCAGCCCCAATATTTATTTATTTATTTATTTATTTATTTATTTATTTATTTATTTACTTTCTTGAAAACTTTTTTTCTTTTCTTTTTTTTTTTTTTGGTCTTTTTGAGACAGGGTCTCCCTATAGCCCCAGCTATCCTGGAACTCACCAGCCTGTGTAGACCAGGCTGGCCTTGAACTCACAGAGATCCGCCTGTCTCTGCCTCCCGAGTACTGGGATTAAAGGCGTGCACCACTACGCCCGTCTCAGCCCCGATATTTTTATGTGTATGAATGTTTTGCCTGCATGCATATAAATGCATGCACCCATGTTGTGCAAAGCCTGAAGAGGCCCGAAGAGGGTGTCAGATCCCTTGGAACTGGAGTTACAAGTGGTTGTTAGCTGCCATGTGGGTCCTGGGAATTGGACCCCAGTCCTCTGGAAGAGCAGCCGGTGCTCCTAACCACTGAGCCATCTCTCCAGCCCCATTTTTATGATTTTACTGTGACATACCCAGGCATGTTTTGTGTTTAACTCACTTGTGGTTTTCTTGAGCCTCCTGAACCCATGGGTAGATTCCTCATCAGTTTGGGGACTCCTTGGCCACTTCTCTGAATGGTGCTCCCGCCCCTTCTCCCTGTCTGGGGTTCCAACTGCACGTGCCGGCATTCTGACACCGCACACGTCATTTCACCATACGTGCCGTCATTCTGACACCGCACACGTCATTTCACCACACGTGCCGGCATTCTGACACCGCACACGTCATTTCACCACACGTGCCGGCATTCTGACACCGCATATGTCATTTCACCGCACATGCTGGCCTTCTGACACCGCACATGTCATTTCACCGCACATGCTGGCCTTCTGACGTTACACAAGTCATCTCACTGCATTCTGATGCAGCCCACATTGTTCACACTGTTGTCCACCTGTATGTTCCCTTGCCCTTTGCCTCTCTGTCCTTCTGCCCACTGACCCATCCATCCACAAGCTCATTACCACCACATTCTGCTGGGTCCAACCTGCTGCCCAGCCCATCCGTCATGTCCTTATTTTCACGCCATGAACTCTCTTAGCCCTGGAACGTCATTTTTAATAGAGTCCAAATCTGTAAATTCTCTGTCCTCTTCTCTGACCCCCTTAAGGTATGTTCTACAGTGCAGTAATGGTACTGTGTTTGCTCTAGCACATGGCCACGTGCTTTTCTGGCTCTTCTCTTGACTATCATATTTTCTTGCCTCTTCACATTTTTCAACAGTTTGGAATTACACGATGCACATCAAATATAAAACACCCTAGAAGTGGTGTTGTCTTGTGATGAGAGGACTTCCCTCAGCCAGGCAGCTGGTGTGAGGATCCATTACGATACTGCATTCAGACACCCAGCAGGCTGGAGTCAAGTGGCTGCTCCAATCGGAGGTTGGTGGGCCTCCGAATCCAAAGTCTTCAGAGACCCAGCTCAGCCTCCAACTCTCCATCTCATGTACTTTCAAAATCGGGCAAAGGTCTCCAGGCAAGGCTGGCAGTGAACCTGAGGCCTGCAGGGACCTCCTACTGCCCCTGTGGTATAGACCTCCCCTGCAGCAGAACAGCAGGTGTGCCGCACGGCTACCCAGGGCTGACACGCACCACCAGCCCCGCACCTACGTTCTCTTCCCCCAGTCTGAACAGCAGGTGTGCCGCACGGCTACCCAGGGCTGACACGCACCACCAGCCCCGCACCTACGTTCTCTTCCCCCAGTCTGAACAGCAGGTGTGCCACACGGCTACCCAGGGCTGACACGCACCACCAGCCCCGCACCTACGTTCTCTTCCCCCAGTCTGAACAGCAGGTGTGCCACACGGCTACCCAGGGCTGACACGCACCACCAGCCCCGCACCTACGTTCTCTTCCCCCAGTCTGAACAGCAGGTGTGCCGCACGGCTACCCAGGGCTGACACGCACCACCAGCCCCGCACCTACGTTCTCTTCCCCCAGTCTGAACCTTGGGCAAGGAAACACTTTCCTGCAACTGTCAGATACTTCCTGGGGAGAAGAGCCAGGCAAGACAGCTACCTTACCTCCTCTCCAGAAAGGCTTACCCTTCCCCAGAGTTGTGGTTCATCCTGTCCGCACTGCCACAGTGAGGACAGTGGTCTTTACACATACAATTTTTCTAATGTATCCATTTCTTTCTATCGTTGAGGTTAGAGAATTGTTCTGATGTAATCTGAGGCAAACTGCCTTAAGGTAGAAAGAAGTCTTACCCAACAGGAAAAAAAAGTGCAGATGGCCAGTCATGTCTGCCTATAGATACATCCATTAATATATGCACTCACAAATCTTTCCCTTGCTCAATCACTTTGCAGCGGATGCCAAGTTTGTGTTTTGTCTCCCTATGTAGATGTAGCTACAGTGCTCTGGCTTTTCTTTCCTGTGTTGACACCCAATCCTTTGATGGAGGAAGGCTTCAATGTCTGAAGCTGTGGGTGAACATCAGACCCTCCCATTTCATTTGCACATGGACCACACGATGTGTCTTAAGCTTAGGCTCTCTTCTGACCCCACAGAGCTCTCACTGTCCTTGTCCCCAGCCCCTACCCTGTCCATCCTACAGGGACCTCCATCCCCCATTTTCCTTTCTGGCCTAGCCTTGTCTGTGACTTCTCATTTATGCTGTCAACCCTTGTCCCGAAGCCAAGGAGGGCAGGGCCTCAGCTTCTAGGTCTAGGGGGTCACATTCCACCAGAGTGTGAGAAAAACAGCCAACAGCCAACTACAAAACAATCTGAACTGTAAACTAGACCAAGACCCTGCTTCCAGCCTACTGACTCCCCAAGGCCCCAAGACCACAAGGTTGCCCACAGCAAAAGCCCCCAGGGGTTGCTTCTTGTGTCTGGAGTCACAGTACCCTTTGAGGGGCAGAGTTCCATGTTCTGTGCATCCCCCAAAGAAAACTCTGGCATCGATGGCTATGCCCAAGACCATCCTGTGGTGAGGCAGGTCTGAGGAGGCCTCTGGATATCCAGACCCAAGGAGAGTGCTATAAGGACCCTTTACTAAAAACTACCTCCTCGAAAGAGGAAAACTGGCTCTGTGGAGGTTCAGAGCCATCAGCTTCACTACCAGGAGCCACCGGGAGAAATACCAAAGAGGAACTTGGGGAACAAGTGGCTATGGCCTCCATGCTGTCTCTAGTCCTCCTGATGGCCATCGGCATGTAAGCAGCCCATCCCACAGAACCACTGGGCAGAGAGCTCACTCCAACAGCACAAAAGTGTGGAGAAGTTGGGGCTGGAGAGGTGGCTCAGCGGTTAAGAGCACTGACTGCTCTTGCAGAGGACCCGGGTTCGATTCCCAGCACCCACATGGCGGCTACGAATCATCCTTAACTCCAGTTCTAGGGGAATCCAAGGCCCTCTTCTGACCTCCACGGCATTGCACGACATGGGTGTACTCACATACATGCAGGCAATACACTCACACATGTAAAATAAATATAATAAATAAAATATTTTTTTTAAAAAGTGTGGTGAAGTAAAAGGGCTCCAAAGCATCCACACAAGCCTAACAAACCAAGACTTGCCCGCAAGCACCAGCTTCCTGAAGGAAACTTCAGGTCTTCAGTGAACTGGGAACAGTGAGCCGTGTGTACACCCAAGGCTGGGCAACATGAAGCTTACTACTCCCTAAAGCTTGGCATGCAAGAGCTGCCAACCACCAGAAGACTGGCTTGGGCCACCATGGGCTCCTATTCCAACAGGAGGAATAGTGACCAGCCAGGAAGACTCATAGGAGGCTGAGCACTTGATTTCTGTACCTCCTTCCCAGTTCTCACAACTCAGAGGGGGATAAGCACTTGACTTTAGTACCTGCCTCCCAGTCCTTACCTTATTTTCCGCAGCAACGTGTGGAAGGGCCGGAACAGTTCAGACATGTCCTCCACCTTACGGTCCAAGTTTAGGGGTCCGTCTGCATAAACCACAAGGCCACTGCATTCAAGACACAGACGCCAGTATGGTTAGGCTCTGTGAGTCTCTGGGTGAGCCCAATAACCCCAGCTTCAACATCTGCAAAAATACTGGCAACCCACTGGGACCCACAGAGACCCCACTCAGCCAAGTTATAGCCTCACCTTTTGCCTCCTGTGACTGGATCCTAAATGAGTTAAGAAAAAGGCCTTTACCATCAAGCTGTTGGCTCGGTTCATAGCAGGGATGACAACAACCATAGAATACATTTGATCACATCGATGCTGCAATTATATCAAGACTCATTACTAAAATCTACCTCCTGAAAAAGGAAAAACTGGAGTTGTGGAAACTCATCACTTTGAAAGCCAAGTACAGGTAGAAAACGGAGCTCCCACATGGATCTCCTGTACCCCTAAGGATAGGAAGGAGCCTCCTGCCAACCTCTAAATAGGACCAACCCTCTCCCAGGTGCCTCTTCCCCTAGGCTGAGGCTTTCCTCACTGTCCCCTCCTAATACCAGCACCCGGCCCAACACCTGCTGAAGGCCAACTCTGCTCGGGTGCCACCTCTGAGCAGCCCTAATTTAATCATCTCATCTTCCTGACAGCCACTCCCCATTTGCCAATCCTGGGAACCCCACTGCCTGTTGCTCAGCTCTGGCAGCACCTCCCTCAGCCAACCCCAATCCATCTCTCTTTCAGAAAGCTTTCCTCATCTGGTGTCTCCTTCCATGTCTCTGGGGACCAGACAGCTCAGGTTTGGCATGTCTCTTGAGCCCACAGAGTATCCACCTGTCCCTCTGCTTCCTCATCAGAGCACAGATGAGGGCCCCTTGGGCTTTCTCCATCGAGAGCCCTACTTGTCAGCAGCTGTGATAGGGTCTCCTGGCCAGCAGGAGTGCAGGTGTCACCATCCCACACAGAGTCCCTGTCAGTTTGGGAACAGTCTTCTTCAACATTATCTAGTTTGGTAAGGAAAATTGATAAACAGAACTGAAGGGACTGTTTTTCCCTTTAAATTCAATATTTATTTATATTTTATGTGCAAGAGTGTTTTGTCTTCATGTATATAATTATGTACACCATGTGCATGCAATGCCTGCATTAACCAGAAGAGGGCAATAGATCCCCAGGAACTGGAGTTATAGACAGTTGTTAGCTACCATGTGGGTGATGGGAACCAAACCCAGGTCCTCGGCAAGAGCAGCCAGTGCTCTTAACCACTGAGCCATGGCTCCAGCCCTGTTTTTCTCTTTAAAAGTTTGCAAAACAAGATTCACAGGTCATGGCACTGTGCTGGGCTGGGTGGCCCTGTTGAGTGGTGAGCTCACACTGAGTAGGAGCAGGTAGTGATGGGGACTGTGTCCTAGGTACATGAGGTCAAATTTGAGAACATGAAGGACAGAGTGAAGGTGGTAAAGAGGTATGGGGGGGCGTGAACAGATGGAGAGAGAGGAGAGAGGCTGAATGAGCTGGTTCACAAGATTGGAGACCATGGTAAATTCAAACTGAACAGGGCAGGTGGTAAGTAGGCTGGAGACACAGGGAAGGTGGGCACTGTGGGAGGAGGCAGAATTCCCTCTCACTTGGGAGATCTCAGCCTGTTTTCTCCTGTGGCATTCAATTGATTATATTAGGCCCACCTCAATATAGAGGGCAAACTGCTGTACTCAAAACTTACTTAAATGCTAACTCATCTTTAAAACGCTTTCACAGCAACATCCAGACTTGGATTTGACAAATACCTGGGTACAGAGGCCATGCTGAAATGTAGAATTATCTGTCACAGGGTGCAACATATGATAGTCATGTCCCAGAAGTATTCACTGAAGAGAACCTTCCTCCTCAGATGCTCTGCATCCTGGTTAGAGATCCGTGGCCAAAGATGTTGGGGTTTCTTTCTGAGCTCTGGGTTCCCTCTCACTTGTCTTTGACCTAAGCCACCAGAGCCACGGTTTAATTCATAGTAAGTTGCCTGTGAGCCGCCCCCATTTTTTTCTTTTTTGGAACTGCTTTTCTTCGCAGAGCCCGTATGAATTTACAGAACAGCTTTTCCATTTCTGCCATGAAAGGGGAAAGAGGGGAGCTGCTGGGACTGCACTGGATCCAAAGACCGCTCTGGCGAGCCCCTCGTGTGAACCACCCGGCCGTGAACAGGGGATGCTGTTCTCTTTCAGGGGACTTTCCTTCTTTTCTCTTTCAGCAGTGCTCTGCAGTCCTCAGTGGTCATGTGTTTGAGCTCCTTGGTTAGATTCATTATTAGGATTTTATTCTTTTGAATCTTTTTTTATAAAAATCTCATACTTGGAGCTGAAGGTATAGCCAGAGGCACAGCACCTGCCAAGATGCTCAGGGACAAGGGTTTGAACCCCAGCACTGAACAAAAAGCCCTCATATTTAAAATAACATTTAATGACATACAATTGGATAGTAGCTTAAAGGGGGAAGAAATTCTGACACATGCTACAACCTGCTGAGTGAAATGAGCCAGTCACAGGATGATGGGGGGGCTCCACCTGGAACGCCACAGACTCGTCAAATCCCCAGAGAGAGAAAGGGGGCGATGGAGGCCCTTCACCCGGACAGAGCTGAGTTTAGGATAGAGGGGACAGAGTAAATGACAGTGAGGTCTTCACTCAGAACGGGTTGGAATGGGACCGGCCAGATGATTCAGCAGGTGAAGGTGCTTGCTGGTATGCTTGACAACCTGAGTTCAATCCCCAGGACCCACATAGTGGAGAGAGAACTGAATCCTGAAAGTTGTCCTCGGACCCCCCCAACATGTACACACACACACACACACACACACACACACACATACACACACACGGACACACACGGACACACACACACAGACACATACAGACACACACACACACAGACACACACA
Source organism: Nannospalax galili (assembly GCF_000622305.1). Classification (NCBI taxonomy): domain Eukaryota; kingdom Metazoa; phylum Chordata; class Mammalia; order Rodentia; family Spalacidae; genus Nannospalax; species Nannospalax galili. Next base: position 1,443,901 of record NW_008345700.1, read on the forward strand.
CAGACACACACACACGGAGACAGTTTCTTGGCTAAAATTCAAAGTGTCCTTGGGCCTGTTAGCAACACACTGTTCCAAAGGCTAAAAATTTCAAAATGTCAGAAGTATTTGGGAGCTTGTATCTAATCCTTAAAAGATTTTAAGGTTACCTCTTCAGAGGGGGGGTATGTTGGAGGGGAGGAAGTGGGCATGGATTTGATCAAAACACCTTATATACATGTATGAAATTCTCAATAAAGTTTTTGTAAAAATTTAAATAAATAAATAAACAGTTCAACTGCTAAAAAAAAAAGTTTTCCTCTGATCTCCACACGTGTACACATGCACTGTGGCACACACACACACGGACACACACACACACACGGACACACACACACACACACACACACAGACACAGACACACACACACAGACACACACACACAAATACAATAACAAATTTAAAGGGCTAAAATGGTGTTATTTTATGTACATTTTACCGCCATAATAAAAACATTATTTCTTTGTTTTCTGTCTATACAAGCTTTACAGAAGGGCTGGAGATGGCTCAGCAGTTAAGAGTGCTGGCTGCTCTTGCAGAGGACCAGGATTCGGTTCCCAGCACCCACATGGTGGCTAACAATTGTCCTTAACTTCAGCTCCAGGGGATCTGACAGCCTCTTCTGACCTCCTTGGGTACTGCATGCACAAATACAGTATATACATGCAGGCAAAATACTCACGCATATAAATAAATTTTTTTTGGTCTTTTTGAGACAGGGTCTCCCTGTAGCCCCAGCTGTCCTGGATTCACTATGGAGACCAGGCTGGCTTCGAACTCACAGAGATCTGCCTGCGTCTTCCTCCCAAGTACTGGGATTAAAGGCATGCGCTGCCACGCCCAGCCAATAAATAAATGTTTAAAAAGAAACTTTACAGTAGGTGGAGAGCTTGCCTAGCATTCATGAAGTCCTGGGTTCTATCCCCAATCCTGCACAAACCAGGCATGGTGATAGGTGTCTATAATTCCCTCATGTAGGAAGCTCGAGGTCATGCTTGGCTATGTAGCAAGCAGCCAGCCTGGTAATCATGAGACTCTGCTCTAAAAAAAAACAATTAAAAAAAAAAAAACATTTTGTAGAGACAGCATTTGGTGATGACTTTGTACTGTTCAAATGACACTGGGATTTTCTCCATTACTTTAGAAATAGGTATGTATGTATTTATTTGAGACAGGGTATTGGAGACTATGTACCCCAGGATGGCCTAGAACTCAACATGTAGACTAGGCTGGCCTCAAACTCACAGAGATCCAACTGCCTCTGCCTCCCAAGTGCTGGGATTAAAGGTGTGCACCACCACATGGGGCTTGGTGTACTGTTTTTAAGCAACACCTTAGTTTTTGATACTCAAATTGTTTTGATTACAGGTGGAACTTGAGGGGTAATCTAGATAAATGCACATCTGAGCCCTGTCGGATCAATGCTAAAAAATCCCACAAAAGCCCACTGTGCCCCTACCATAGGGGGCACTAGGGACTTCAGTGAGAGCAAGAGGTGAGCCTGCCCTCCTGTGTTGACAGGACACAGGAAGACACAACCACAACACAAACCCCATTTATACAACTGTGGGACCCACAAACCAGAAGCAGAAAACATACTGGAGGGTGTGTGCCTGAGTGTGTGTGTGTGTGTGTGTGTGTGTGTGTGTGTGTGTGCGTGTGTGTGTGCACAGACATCTAAGGATACATGTGAATGAAGGGGTAGAGGTGGCCAGGAAGGACAAGGAGTGTGGGGTGCTTGTGGGCTGATGAAAATATTCTGAAATTAGTGTACAGGTCTTGCTGTGGTAAAAATGGATCTGAACACTTGATGCACAAGGTGGGGAGTTCTATTTGTGGAATGTTGAATCCCATCATGTGTGCCCATCATGTGAGCCTGCCGCCGAGGAGCTGAGGAGCACAGAAGGCAGAACTGGGGAGAAGGTGGGTGTACAGTGAGGGGACGGTGGGGCAGAAGCCAGGCAGAGGCAGCCTATGGGTGTGGGCAGGTCTGTTATCCAGGGGGTAGAGTGTCCTCAGGGGCTGGGTAAGTGCAGTGCTGCCGTTTGTTAGAAAAGGTCCAGGACCACTGATGCCCCAGGCTAAGGGGAGGGGCCATTGCTTTGGCAAGGGGACCAGGCCAGGAGTAGGTGGCACATAGGGCTGGGTTCACTCAGGTGGAGCCAGCTGCAGGAGCTGCAGTCAGTGTGTACAGGCCTTGTGGCGGGAATAACTGATGCAAATGTGGCCTAGGTGAATCAGGTTTGGGCTAGTAGGACCCTGAGCTGGCTGGCGACAGTGACCCAGGTTCATGTTGGCCAACCAGATGAGGGGCTGGCAAGTGACTACTGGATCTTTATTCTTTCAAGAAACTATTTTAAGTGGTTTAAATGCCCAAAACATAAAAGACAGTTTGTACAGTCTGAACCTAATGCAAACCGCTCTCCAGGCCTTGTCCTCTCCTTTACAGTCACTTCAGGATCCCCGGGATGAGGGTGAGCTAGGCACACAGCAGCCACGCAGTACATGCTCATCATGTGCTACAGGAAGGGGCACTCCTGGGCTGCCTCTTGAGCAGCTGTGGCCTCTATTCCGGCCAGTTGAGGCTGGGCCCTGTGGACCATGAGAAACAAGAGAGTACTGGGCTCACATCCTGTAAGTACCTAGTGAGCACCTAGAGCGCTGAAGCTCACACAGCTCTGGAAGTTTCCACTAGAACCAGTGCATCTCGCAATTGTTCAGAGCTATATCTGGCTCTGAGGTTAGAGGCCTGGTTCTGAGGGGTAGACCATAAGCCAGCCCCCCCCCCACCATGCTCTAGGCTCCTGGTTCTCCTTCTGTCTCTATCTCTTGGGGACCCCCTTAATCCTCTCAGCTTCTTTCCAGGCCCTCCTTCAACCCTGATGAAGGGGATCTTCATGCCAGCATCTCTAGGAGGGGCCCCACCACAGCACCACAGCAGTCTCACTCCACCCCTAGGACTAATGATCTGATGGGCTACTGGTCCAGTATGGATTCTGACGTCAGCCACAGGGCAGCAATGACACTAGTCAGGGAGACATGGCCACTGTTCCTCAGCCACATGTGTCCAGATACTGATGAGTGACAGGTTGCTGATAAAATGCTCAACAGACATGGATAACAGACTCCAGAATAAAACCAGGCACAGTGGCGGTACGCCTGCAATTCCAGCACTCAGCAGGTAGAAGCAGAAAGATCAGAAGTTCCAGGTTATGCTTGGCTGCTTAATGAGTTCAAGGCCAGCCTGGGCTACAGGAAACCTTGTCTCAATCAGCCAACAAACAAACAAGGGGGAGAAAAGACTCCAGAATGAAGTCTGGAACAGCACCGGAGCTGTCTCACAACTCTGCTTATCTTAAAACTGGTGTGTCACCTGAGACAGGCTTCAGGGGCTTCTGAATAGGCTCCTCCCAACCCCACTTGTGCTCAGTCAGGAGAGCAGCAGGCAGAGCAGGAAGGGCAAGCAGCCATCTATAGCCATGCACAGCCCAGGATGGCAGATGGCTCTGCAGAGCTATCCACGGGGGAGCTAGCCCTTGGATGTCATCAGTGTGTTCTCCTGGGTTGTGGGCGAACGCTGGGGGCTGCACATCAAAGACACTTCCCGGTGTCTGTTAAGAAGATGGCCAAGGTTTTCTGTGTTGCAGCGTCCATCCTCAGAGACACAGTGCCCAACACAGTGAAAGGTCAATGCCTATTCTTTTTTTTGGTCTTTTTGAGACAGGGTCTCCCTGTAGCCTTAGCTGGCCTGGCCTGGCACTATGTAGACCATGCTGGACTTGAAATCACAGAGATCTGCCTGCCTCTACCTCCTGAGTGCTGGGGTTAAAGACATGTGCCACCATGCCCAGCATCAGTTTTGTTTTTTAGACAAAGACAAAAGGTAAAAACTAAACAAGTACACTACTTTCTCTTAATGAGCCACAGAGATGCCTGTGAGCCAGTGCAGGGCCACAGCTCCTGCTGGGGTCAGTCATCCAGCCCACTTTACACTGGCCATCAAGGATGTCTAGTCCCTCAGCTCAACAGCTTCAGATGACAAGACATACCAAGTTCTGATGATTAAGGCTGTGTTATGCTATCCCTGGTGATGCACTTCAGCCCTGCTTCTTTGAGTGTACTGAAGGAGATCTCCGTGAGGAAAGAGACGATATGAGAGAGGGGGCCAGGGATGTGAGGGAGGGGGGCAGGGATGTCAAGTCATTAGAGGGAAATACCAACCAGCATCCAAAGACTACCCTGAAGACCTCCCCTAAGGACACCTACGACACTCAAGTCAGTGACCCTGCAGGACGGGTCTGCATTTGCAGCAGCGCCTCCCCCTGCCCCTACCAACATATGCCATGGTATGTGCCTGTGCAGTGGAGCAGTGGAGGGAAGTGCAGGCTCAGGACACTGGCTGTCTCAGTGCACTATCTCCACCCCCATCTCCCACTGTGCACCCCAACTTTCCACAGGGAGCTCTGTCCTCAGATGCTGCTATGTGTCTTTGCTGCAGGTCACCCAGGGGCCCTCCTCTTTCCTCTAGCCACATCACTAATGTTGCAGACTTGATTGCTGGTACAAGCCCCCCAGCACCTGGGCTCTGCCTTTGGCCCCAAAAGTTCAGAAGTGCCCAAGTGACTGAGCACATCACCCTTAGGATACTTAAGGCCCTAAAACCCAGTGTTACCTTGACACCTTGGACCCCACAAGGCTCCAAAGGCTGACCTGTTGAGCTCCTTGTTCTCCACAGATCTATCCCACCTTTCCAGCAGGACAGGGGTAGTCAGCTAGCTAGGTTGCAGTTCACCTGAGCCTAACGGGCTCGGTTTCCCTGCCGGTCAGAAAGTACTCACTCAAACCGACCATGGTGGGAACCTGGGCCTCATCCTGCCTCTAACAGTCCTGTATGGTTACTCTGCACCCAAGAGGCCCTGCATGATACATGGTGTTCATCTCCCCAGCACTGAGTACCTATGAATAGCAAGCTGTTTTCCACCTCACCTATCCAGCACCAGGTTATGGTTCACTGTGTCACCCTCTCTGTGGTAGGAGTTCCCTTCCTACCCAATGAGGGAAAACAGTAGGCCAGCCTAGGGACTACACTGGTGGGGGTAATGAGAGCAGAGTCCACAGGGTGTGAGGAGAGTCACCAACACCCAGGAAGCAGAGGGCACTCACCACACAATGGCCAGCCGTGGGATGGTGAACATGAGGGCAGGCTCATAGTCATCAATCATGTCCTGGGTCAGATACCCGAAGTCCAAGGCCCTGGCAGAGGGAGAGGAAACTGAGAGGGCACCCACAGGCAAGCCCCAAGTGCGAGGGAGTGACGCGTGCCCAACCTTGCCTGTGTCCAGTGCTCAGAGGATGGGTGGGGAGGGTGACCTGTGCCACGGCAGCCATCCCACACAGAGAAGGCAAAGCTGGAGGCCAGGGCCACACTCTGCTCGAGGCCCCAGAAGAGAGGGCAAAGCTACAGCTTCCATCTCTTCTGCTCCACCTCTGTCCCAGGGAAGGATGGAAAGCAACATGTGTGAACATACCTGTGGTTCTGTGGGTGCCCGTCATCACCTCTGCTTAGCTTGACCACAAGTGCCAAGCACTTGTGGGGCAAGAATATCCCCAGACCTAGCACTTTCTAGAGACTAGGGGCCAGCTCCCCTCCCCGTGAGCAGGTGGCCTTCCCAGCAAGACCTGAGCAGGCACTGCTGCCATCAGGACTTCACACTGACAGGGTTTTCTGTCCGTTTGTTTTCTGGAAGGTTGGAACACCTCTCAAAGCGTAAACAATGAATGACCTGCCTTTTAAAATAACCAACTTAGGCCGGGTGTGGTGGCACACGCCTTTAATCCCAGCACTCGGGAGGCAGAGGCAGATGGATCTTTGTGAGTTCGAGGCCAGCCTGGTCTCCATAGTGAATTCCAGGACAGCTGGGGCTGCAGGGAGACCCTGTCTCAAAAAAAAAAAGTCCCCCCCAAATTGCTTGTTTTAGTTTTTTTTTGGAATATGGGTAATTACATATCCTAATGGCTGGTAAATAGATATTGCACCAGTCCACCATGTGACTCTTTCCTGGTATTCTTAGCAACCCCACTTACCTCAACACAGCATCTGAAAGGGGACCCTCAAGGACTGTACTCTGACTCTGTAGCCAATTTCTCTTAGGATAATCAATACCCTGGTATATTAGTGGTATTTTTCTGGAAAACAACAACAACAAAAAAAAAACAACTTATGGTGTGATTGAGTCAGTTTCCAAACTAACACCACAGTCAACACTCTGAGGTGAATCTTGGCCCCAGAGTCTATTTCGAGAATCTGACTGAATCAGATCAAGGCCTAACAGAAGCAGCAATGATCCATCCACAGAACCATGGTGGGCAGGCCTGAGCCCTCAGGGGCCCACAAAGCGAGGAGCCGCAGAAGTAGGGAGGTGGGCGATGAGGATGAGGAGGCAGAGAGGTAAGAGCAGCAGGAGTGAGGGGACAAGGGGACCAGGGTGGAGGTCTGGACAGTGGCCACCTTCCAGCTCATAGGCCTCTACTGGTGGTGCCTACCCTATGGGAACAGAGGGAACCTGGGTGCAAGTGAGTAAGGACTCTGCCTTCTGCCCACCAGTAGGTGAGTGAGGGGGAGGGGAGGCTGCTGTGCTCCCACCTGGGTGTCCCAGACAAGATGCCACCCTGGGCAGCTTGTCCTTACCTTTCCACGGTCTCGCAGAACAGCACAATGACATCCTGCTGCACGTAGTACTCCCTGGGGGACTTCACAGGCACCATGGCCGAGACGTAGCTGCAGACACAGTGAGGTCATCAGGCTCCCAAACAGTGGCTTTAAAACCGCAACCCTTGACACCGTGTCATCTGTTTCATAAATACACAGCTCCCAGCTTTACCAGATACCCTGCATCAGAGCTCCTGCTGGCACTGGCCTCACCTGGCACCTTCCCAGGCCCATAGCCCTGCCGGGGTCAGCCCTGATTCCCTGAAACCAGCACAGCCATTTAAGTGACTGCTCCCACTTCAGCCCCGGCTGTGACGAAGCAATGAATGAGTGTGAATGAATGCAAGGGGTGTGCCTGCAAACCCCACAAAGTACCAGGTCAGGCCCCGTGGATCTCGGCAGCTCAGGAGTGACCCCAGCAGGACACAGGCCTTGAAGGGTCTTTGCTGAGTGACTGAGAGATGCTGATGGTTTGCCCACCATTCCCAGGTGAGAATGTTCTAATCCTTCTAAACTGCCAAGTCTAATTTTTTTCTTGTCATGAACGCTTCTTTAGAAAATCCAGGAAGACAGAAGGAAATGACAATAATGTGAACTCTGACTTCTGAGAGAAGTCTTACCAGCCTGCTGAATTCCTTCTAACAGTCAGCCATGCCATCCCAAGATGCATCTTTTACTAGCAGAGACCTCGAAGGCATGGGTTTCCTGGCCTGCCTTTCCTCCCCACCACGAGCTTCACCATGTTGGTGCACAGAGCACAGTGTGCTTCCCCTTAGGTGTCTGAGTCCTGTCCTCCAGGGCCTGTGAGGACCCTGTGCCATCTGCTCTCATTCCTCCTGAGAAAACCCTCACCCACGGAGCTCCCCAGGGGCCAACTCCTTCTTCATAATTTTCTACATGGAATCATCAAGATGTGCCTCCAAAAAGCTGGCACCCCAGACTCACGGGTGAAGTCTGTGATTCCCAATGTCTAAGGCACATGCTTGGGGCCCTCAAGGTCACCTCAATTCGAACTCAGCAAACAGGATGTCAAAATGCCTCAGTGCCTCCCGCATCTTCTCCGTGTAGGTGTTGAGGTCCCGTAGCGCCTGGTCACGGAGTGTGCTCCGCACATCCTCCAGGCTGCGGGTCAGTTCCTTGGCCAGTGGCCGCATAGCCATGCTTTCGAGTTCTCGGTTCATGATGATGGAGCCAGCGGCCAGGCACTGTGGGCAGGAGAGCATGCTTGGAACAGACTGGAGCTCTCGAAGGTTACTTGTCCCCAGGGAGCCTGACCCTATGCACCCAAGGCCTCAGTGCCCAGGGGGAGTCCAGGGATATGACTCCTGTTGTCTCCCATTCCAGGGTGACTGTTGGGAGCCAGGAGCATCTAGAGGTCACATTCATCCTGGTGCAACAGAACAGGGGGACAGGACCTTTGTGGGAGGTCACAGACACCTCTTGCACACATACATACAAGGCTCAGAGGAACCTGATCTTCACTGGAATCCAGACTCATCAACTTAGGAGACATCCTACTCCTAGCTCATGAGGAGATCCCCCTGCACCCACAAATCCCCCACATCTACCACTGATGCCAGACTGTATTCAGTGACACAGGATTTGCCTACTTCTCTCAAGGTGGGGACCAAAGGGGCACAGCCAGCCTCTTCCTGTGTGGATGCTCCATCTACCAGCTGGCCTTCACCAGTCTAGGGCAGAATCAAGCCACCAGTCAAATCTCATCATCATCAATCAGAGCAAGAAGCAGTTTCCTGGGAAGCTGGAGGAGGGGCCCTTGCTTTCCCAGCCTATGCCTGGAGGGGAACATGCCCCAGTCCAGCAGGTGGAGCTGGCCCTGCCCCTGCCTCCCTTCATGGCTTCTCACCACAGCCTCTGGCCTGAGCCACACCCCAGAGTGAACACTGAGGCTGGGAGAGAGCAACCTGCTGGGACCACCAAGACCCCAGGAATCAGGGAGGACCCCAGCCAGATGCTCAGAGCAATGGTGTGGGGCAGAACGAGGTGGGTGGAAGGAAGAATGGGGTTAAGTGGGGCATGAGGCAGGTAAGATCCAGGGTTACAAGGGGGTGGTGTCAGGGAAGATGAGGACAGCACAGCTCAGAGTAGTGACAGATCAGCCTACATCCAATCAGAGGGCCTTGCATCTCCAACACCTAAAGAACACAGCCAAGGCAGGGGCTGAGGTTCCATCTTAGGGGGACAGGAGGCCCCCAGGCTGGGGGACACTGGTCCTGCCACCACACAAGGGCATGCCCTGTCATCACTACTGCAGTAGGTCAGGGGTGTTCCGGTCACTAAGAGTAGGGACAGGATCCTGGATGCTTGGGGGCCTGAGAGTATCCTAATAAACTCTGTCCATGCAGTGGGGGGCAGGGAGGCAGCACAAGGTCACAGCTCTCTCCTTGATGCTGCAAGGAGCTGGTGACCAAAGAAGCCAAGACCACACCATCTGTAAACAGGGTGTGCAGGATCCTTGGAGGAGATACTAGGCCTCCGCATCTGTAGGTACCTGTAAACAGGGACATGGCTAGCAAAAGGCTGTTCAACATTAGGACCCAGAACCCAGCAGCTGCCCACTACCTCAGCCCCAAACCACAGCTGGCCAGCCAGATTGTCATGCCGGATCTCCTCGGGGAACTTGACACAGAAATCCCGAGAGGCACGGTCCTGAGGGATGCACTCATCCATGATCTGGTTGATGATGTTTAATACATTGTCCTAAAACAGAAAGGAGAGAGCACATTGGTTACCGCAGCCTGGGGCAGCACTCAGGTTCCATTAGAACATATGCATAGTGTCCATGATGGCTTAACAGGGCTACAGAAGCATCAGCAGCATACCATGCTTGCTGTACAATTGCCACGTGAATTTCAAACATTACAGGAGCAACTGGAGAAGAGAGAAACTCCTACGACTGTCCCCTCCTCAGTGCAATGCCATCGCGTCCTCTAGGGACCTGTGTAGCATGCAGCCTGTGACTTGCTCACTTGACTCTGGGAAGCAGATTTCACATCACTCTTTGTCACTGAGGAACTATCTTCGTAGAGAGATGATGACGCAGACCTTAAGCTCTGCCTACCCTGTGTGCTTCTGTACACTATCCAAGTTCTCTGGAGGACACATTGAGAGGAACTGATACAAGGTTAATGGACTTCTGTAAAAACTTGACTTCTGGGGCTCAGGAGATGGCTCGGTGGGTAAAGTGCTTGCTATGCAAGGATGAGTACTTGAGTTTGGATCCCCATCATCCATCCATAAAAGATGGGTGTAGAAGCACACATCTGTAATCCCAGCACACAGAGGTAGGAAGGAGAAGGCAAAGCCAGGAAAGCTGGCCTTGAACTCATGAGATCTTCCTGCCTCTGCCTCCCTGGAATTAAAGGTGTGTACCACCATGCCTGGCTTTTGTTTATATTGCTGTTGTTTATTTTTATTATGTGTGTATGAGTGTTTTGCTTACATATATGTAAGTGCATCCATGTCATGCGATGCCTGTGGAGGCCAGAAGAGAGCATCAGATCCCTTGGAACTGGAGTCACCAGGTGGATGCTGGGAATCAAACCCAGGTCCTCTGCAAGAGCAGCCAGTGCTCTGTTACCAGTCGAGCCGCCTTTCTAGCCTCTTGTTTCATTTTCTAAGACACTGGCTCACTTTATAGCCCAGGCTGGTCTGGAACTCGTAACAATCCTGCTTCTACCTCCCAAGTGTAATACCACACCCACTACGCCTATTTTTCAGTGTGAAATATATGCTCCATTTTCTCTCTAAACTCTTCAAAAACACAGAAAAAGCAATCAATTCCATTCTTGCTGCTGAGACACAGACATGAGGTTTCCTTCTGTGGCTTGCATGGCCCGTGGGTATCTGCCTTGTCTTACAGTAGTGGGCAAAGAACTGCTGGCCAGAAACGGTTTAGATATTTCTTAGCTCTCCTCTCCCCCAAATCCCATCTGGGTCCTGCTAGGCCATTGACTAACACCCAAACAATGCCTTTGTAAAGAATGCTGCTCTCAAAAGCAAACCCCAGGAAAAAGCCGTGTGCACATTGCATTAATATTGACTTGGAAAAGGACACATTAAATTCCAAAATCAGTGAGAGACTTTATTTGCTACTTCTTTTAAAAATATCTTTTTATTATTTTTATGTATATGAGTGTATAGCCTGCATGTATGTAGGTGCACCCATGTCATGCAATGCCCATGGAGGTCAGAAGAAGGTATCCCATCCCCTGGAACTGGAGTTAGGGATGGTTGTTCGTCACCATGTGGGTGCTGGGAATCTAACCCAGGTCCTCTGCAAGAGCAGCCAGTGTTCCTAACCACTGAAATCTCTCTCCAGCCCTAAATAGTCTTATTTTTAAAATTTTTAAAAATTATTTTTATACGTATGAGTGTTTTACCTGCATGTATATAAATGCACTATGTGTGTGCCTGGTACCTGCAGAGGCCAGAAGATGATATCAGATACCCTTAGAAATGGGGTTAAGGACGGGTACCAGCCATCATGTAGGTGCCAGGAACTGAACCTGGGTCTTCTGGAAGAGCAGTGGGTGCTCTTGACCACTGAGTCGTCTCTCCAGACCCTAATTTTTTTTTAATTATTTAATAACCACGTATTTAGAAGAAGCATTTCATTACAACAGCATTGACATATTCAATAACAATATCCAGAGCTAAGATGCATCTCTTTCAAAACTGGCTGTAAATTCTTAGGTTTACAGTTGAATTATTACAGTTATACAATATTGTACTCAGTATAAATCCTATAAGACATAAAATTAA
>NW_008345700.1:1456076-1459319 GCF_000622305.1 Nannospalax galili
ACTTGGATCCTTGGCACCTGTGTATGTCTATAAAGTCATTGGGTAGATTTCAGTGGTAATGTTTATCACCTCTACTAATTAACATGACATAAATTTCCATGCTTCCTCCTAAAATATAATAATTTTAAAATTTTTGTTGATTTTTTTAGTGTGTGTGTATATCGCACAGAACATCCCAAACCATCTTATTCAACTATACACCCACTTCCCAGATGGCATCTCCCATAGCCTCCCTCCCCCAACTAGAGCCCTTAGACTCTGATATCCCTGCTACTGTCTGCTGTGTTGTCGGCACCCTGAGCCATTCCCCACTACTTGCCCTTCTGGTGAATCTAGTCAGCCTATATAGAGGTCTTTGTTTTAGGAAGGTCAGCTGTTCCTCTTCTAGCAACAATCAATTGTCAGTATTCCTTTAGATAAGATTGGGGTCTGCTGTTCATTTTCCCAGTTCTGTGCTGGGTTACTGTCTGGGAGTCTCTTGGGCCCCTCTGACCAAGAACTCAAAGGAAGGTATCTCCTATCTGGCATTGTTTCTTGTTATGTAGCCTTTAGCTATACATATGGACTCTTAAAAAATTATATTATCCTCTTTAATCTTTGGTTATACTTTCCTTTTGGGTGTTTGAGACTATAAAGTTGGTCAAAAGTTTTTACTCTTAAGGTCGTTTGAGGATCTGTTCCTCAGGGGTCACATGGGCTTGGGAGGAGCCCCTGGCTCCTTTCTTTTACCAGTTCCACCTATGTGAAGATAAGTCAAAGGTCCTGCTTGACCATGGCTAGCTTCGCTTGGAAGCATGGAGGTAATGATTCCTCTGTGTTGACCCTCTTTGTAGACTAGACACTGGTTTAAGTCCATCTCATGGGGTCTCCTCGGCCTCCTTGATCAAGAGGACAGGTGACCCACCACAATTACAGGACATTTTGAGAGATGCTCATAGTCCCCCAGAACTAGTCGACCTAGAAGGGCAAGGAGCAAAAACTGTCCTTTATGTCCCTCTGACCAAATTATTATAGGCTTCAAAGTATGTCCATTAAACTTCCAAGAAGGTTAGTCCCACCAGTCTGGTACTTTTAATTACTGTGTGTCATGTAGATAAATCTTGGGCAAAGACCAATTGTTCTCAGATAAACCTTACCTAGATATGTATTTCTTGATCTGCTATGTATAATTTGTCAGTAGGTTATAGGAGTAATATGGTTCCCTCTGGTTTTAAAACTAGCTAGGTTTTATTTATCTCTCGCATTGTCTCACCACTCCATCATGGTTTCCCGACTTAAGGTGCCCCCATTTCCCCCCTTTCTCCCCTAATAATACCCTTCTCCTATGGTCCTACCTCTCTTGAGCTCCTTCTTTCCTTTATCCCCTAGGTTCCTTGTATACCCTTCCCTCCCCCGTCCCTTAAACTAACCCAATTTTTATCCATATCTCCCTTATTAAGGCCTGTTTCCTACTGTTCTTCTCTCTCAGGTTCTTTCTTTTCCTTTATCTCCTAGGTTCCTTTCCATTATCCTGGTTCCTGTAGTTATGTCTGTTTGCATACTTATTTATCAGAGTCTGGTTCTAGGATCCACATAAGAGGGAGAAAATATGTTGATTTTTTTCCTGAGTCTGTGTTACTTCACTTAGTATAACAGTTTCTAGTTCCATCCATTTACCTGCAAATTTCATGATTTCATCTTTCTTTACTGCTGAGTAAAACTCCATCGTATAAATGAACCACATTTTCATTATCCACTCGACAACTGAGGGACACTTAGGTTGCTTCCATCCCTTAGCTATTCTGAAAAGAGCAGCAAAAAAATGGATGTACAAGTGTCTCTGCAATAGGATGAGTTCTCTGGGTATATGCCAAGGAGTGGTATAACTGGGTCAAATGGTAGGTTCATTTGTAGTTTTTTAAGAGTTCTCCACACTGCTTTCCATAGGGGCTGAACCAGTTTGCAGCCCCACCAGCAGTGGATGAGTGTTCCCCTTTCCTCATGTCCTCTCCAACACTTGGTATAATTTGTTCTCTTGATCTTAGCCAGTCTGACAGGGGTAAGATGAAATCTTAAAGTGGTTTTAATTTGCATTTCCCTAATTATTAGTGATGGTGAACTTTTTTTTTTTTTTGGTTTCTTTGAGACAGGCTCTCCCTGTAGCCCCAGCTGTCCTGGAACTCACTATGTAGACCAGGCTGGCCTTGAACTCACAGAGATCCACCTGCCTCTGCCTTCCAAGTGCTGGGATTGAAGGCATGCACCACCAAGCCCGGGTAGTGAACATCTTTTAAGAAGCTTCTTAGCCATCTTTACTTCTTCTTTTGAGAACTTCTGTTCAGCTCCTTAGCCCGTCTTTTAACTGGGTTACTTCTTGTCTTGATTCTCTGTTTTTTTTAGTTCGTTATATGTTCTGGATATTAAACCTCTGTCGGATGTGTCGCTGGTGAAGATTTTCTCCCATTCTGTGGGTTTTCTGTTTGCTTCCCTGGTTGCCTTCTTTGATGTACAGAAGCTTTTTGGTTTAATGAGGTTCCATTTGTTAATTCTTGCGCTTGTTTCATGAGCAACTGATGGCCGGTTTAGAAAATCCTTTCCTACACCTATGTCTTGTAGGTTTTGCCAATGTTTTCTTCTAACAGTTTCAGGGTTTCAGGCTTTACATTGAGGTCTTTGATCCATTTGGAATTGACTTTTGTGCAAGGGGAAAAATAGGGGTTTAGTTTCATTCTTCTACAGGTGGAGATCCAGTTTTGCCAGCACCGTTTGCTGAACATGCCGTCTTTCCTCCAGTGAATGTTCTTGGCCCCTTTGTCAAGTATCAGGTGGCTGAAATTGCGTGTACTCATATTTGGGTCTTCAATTTTATTCCATTGATCTATGGGTCTGTTGTTCTGCCAGTACCATGTTGTTTTTAGGACTATAGCTCTGTAATACAGCTTAAAATCTGGTATAGCAATCTTCCCGGCATTGCTCTTAGTGCTCAGGGTTGTTCTGGCTATCTGAGGTCTTTTGTGCTTCCATATGAATCTTTGGATGGTTTTTTCCAATTCTGTGAAAACTGTCATGGGGAATTTGATTGGCATTGCATTGAATCTATAAATGGCTTTTGGTAGGATGATCATTTTCACAATATTAATTCTTCCAAGCCATGAGCATGGGAGGTCCTTCCATCTTCTGATGTCTTCCTCAATTTCTTTCTTTAAAGAGTTAAAATTTTCCTTGTAGAGCTCTTTAATGTCTTTGGTCAGGTTTATTCCAAGG
>NW_008345700.1:1460236-1460734 GCF_000622305.1 Nannospalax galili
GCCGTTAATCTCTTCTTGGTTTAGTTTTGGTGGTTCCCATGCCTTTAGATATGCATCCATTTCTTTTAGGTTTTCCAAATTTAGTAGCATATAAGCTTTTAAAGTATTCCCTTATAATGTTCTGTATCTTTCTGGTGTCTGTTGTGATGTTTCCCCTTTCATCTCTGATTTTGTTGATTTGGAGGTGCTCTTTCATTCTTTTGGTTAACTGGGCTAGCGGTCGGTCAATCTTGTTTATCTTTTCAAGAGAACCAGCTCTTGGAATTGTTGATTCTTTGTATTGTTTTCTTTGTTTCAATTTCATTGATTTTTGCCTTGATTTTTGTTATTTCTTCTTGTCTGCAGGGTTTGGGTTTTGTTTGCTGTTGCTTTTCAAGTGTGTTGAGTTGCAGTGTTAAGTCATTTATTTGTGTTCTTTCTGATTTTTTGATGTAGGCACTTAGAGCTATAAACTTCCCTCTAAGGACAGCTTTCAGTGTGTCCCAGAGGTTTTGTTGT
>NW_008345700.1:1461676-1462633 GCF_000622305.1 Nannospalax galili
GTCTGTTAATATTTAAAGTTATTAATGAAAGATGAGTATTGAATCCTGTCATTTTTATTTGTTTATATTCTTGATATAGCTGTGCTTTTCCACAGTTATACCTTCAGTAAATTTCTTTCCGCAACCCATTGGGTATAGTTGTTCCTTTCTTCAGCTCTTTGGATTGCTTCCAGAACTCTCTGAAGGGCTGGTTTTGTGGACATGAATTCCTTCAGCCTATTTATGTCATTGAAGATTTTTCTTTCTCCTTTGACTATAATAAACCTTTTGGCTGGGTATAGTAATCTGGGTTGGCATCTGTGGTCATTTAAAACTGGGAATACTTTGGTCCAGGCTCTTCTGGCTTTCATAGTTTGCAATGAAAAGTCAGCTGTAATCCTAATGGGTTTTCCTTTATATGTGACTTGTTGTTTCTCTTTTGCAGCTTTCAGAATTGTCTCTTTGTTTTGTACATTTAGTGTTTTTACTATGATGTGCCATGGAGAGTTTCTTTTCTGGTCCTGTCTGTTTGGTGTTCTATATGCTTCTTGTATTTGTATGGGTGTGTCTTTCTTTAATTTTGGGAAATTTTCTTCCATGATTCTGTTGAAGATCTCGTCCACGCCATTATCCTGGGATTCTTCTCCTTCCTGTGTGCCTATGGTTTGTAAGTTTGGTCTTTTTGTGGTGTCACACAATTCCAGCATACTCCATTCTTGTGCTTTTTAAATTTTTCATAATCTTTGCTTGAGTGGTCTAGTTCTTCCACTTTATCTTCCAGTCTTGATATTCTGTTTTCCATTCCATTCATCCTATTGGTTGTTGTCATTTTATTTCCTGTTTGTGTTCTTGGTCTTATCTTGTTTTTCCATCCTTTCTACCTTCATTTGTTTTCTTTCTGTAGCTTCTTGAGTATGCTAATTTCTTTCTTCAGTTCTTTGTATTGCTTCAAGTGTTCTCTGTAGGACTGGTTTGGAT
>NW_008345700.1:1462647-1485483 GCF_000622305.1 Nannospalax galili
AACATGTTTATAATTGTTCTTTTGAGCTCCATGTCCTGCATTTTCTCTAGGGGGTTCTCATTGTACCCCTCTAGAGGACTATTACTGTTTGCTGGGGATATGTTTTTTTTGTTTTTTCATGTTATTATTTTTTCTTGTGATTTTGACATGTAAATTTCTTTTGTAGTTTCTGATTCTTGTGTGAGACTCAAGCCTTCAAGTTCAGGTCTGCTTCTTTTTCTAAACTTTATGCACCTTTGTGCTTTACTTTTGGGGCATGAAAAGCTGGTTTGTCTAAGCTTCCGATTCTCACTTTTGATTTTATATTGGAGTGGCCAGATTGCTTTTGTCTTCAGGAGTTCCCACAGAGGCCCAAGTCAGGTGAGGATCAGATGCTCTCAGGCTTATCTCCTAAGGTCTGGATCCCTCCAGGAAAGATTTTGGCCTCAGGAATTTGGGGGTTGGACTGGCCTGGGAGCCGGGCCCAGGAAAGATGCTGGTCTAGAGCAGCTGGTGGCCATGCCACCCAGAGATGCAAAGGAAGATGGGGGCACGAAGCAGCCCCAAGAGCTCCTGGGGACTGCACTGAGGAGCTGGGTTGGTCTGGATGCAAAGGATCAGGAAGAGGAAAGGTCAGCCCAGGCGTCCAGGAAAGAGGCTGGCAGGTTGTGCAGGCCCAGGAAGTAGAGGGAAGTGAGGGTGGGGCCAGGCCCAGAGTGCTCCTGGGGACCTGAGTTGGTCTGGATGCAAAGGATCAGGCAGCAGTGGTGGTTCCCCAGGTGTCTGGGGCTCCAAGACAAGGAATGGGAGAGCACCCAGGCTAGGAGGAGAGACTGGCAGGGGAGATGGGAGGGTGAATGAGGCTGGGGAAGTCAAGTCATGGAGAGCGCCATTGACTTACCCCAGAGAGAGGCCTGTGGGCCGTGCAGGCCCAGGGAAGCAGGGCAATATTCTTTTTTCAAAAAAAAGTTTTATTTATGGCCGGGCATGGTGGCACATGCCTTTAATCCCAGCACTCGGGAGGCAGAAAATATATATATATATAAAGAAAAAAAAAAATATATATATATATATAATTTTTTAAATTTATTATTCTTATTTTATGTGTATGTGTGTATTGCCTGCGTGTAGGTAGGTGCACTTGGGTCGTGCAATGCCCAAAAAGGACAGAAGAGGCTGTTGGATCCCCTGGAACTGGAGTTATGGACAGTTGTTAGCTTCCACGTGGGTGCTGGGAGCTGAACCCGGGTCCTCTCCAAGAGCAGCCAGTGCTCTTAACCATTGAGCCATCTCTCCAGTCCCTCCATTTTTTATTTTCTGAGGAATCTCCTTACCGATCACCGTAATGTTTGTACTAACATGCACTGCCAGCAGCAGTGGATAAGGCGTCCTCTTTCTCCACATTCTCCAATATTTGTCACACTTCTTTTTTTTTTCAAATTCTAAATGATATTTAATAATATTCAAAGACCTAAACATTGAATTCTACTGTACTTAAAACCACTTTAACAAAGACAAATACTACTCGAATTATGGTCTACAGAATATGTGTTTCTATGTTCTTCTCACAGTATAAAGTACTGGGTTCTTTGCACAATTTTTTTTCAATGTATTTTTTTGAACTTTTGTGCATTTCATACAATCCATCTTGATTTGATTTAGACCCCTCCCCTATCTGCACCCTGATAGCCCGCCCAGTGGATTTCATGCATTCTGTCATATATGTTAAGGCCTACTGAGTCAAGTTTGTGTACCCAGATGTCCCTCGGTGTGATTCATTCACTGAAGCCTGTTCAGCCTGCCTAGCATCACTCCACTAAAGAAGACAAACTCTCCCTCACCCAGCAATGATTCGCTGCCAATAGTTCCGCAGCTAAGGCCGAGGCTTCCTGCCCATTTCCCCAGTTCTATGTTGGGTTTCTGACTGAGTTTGCACGAGTCTTGTGCATGCTGACACCACTGTCGTCAGCTCATATAAGCAAGTCCCCAGAAATCTAGAAGTCTCTGTTTCCTTATAGTCATGCACCGCCCGTGGCTCTTTCTCCCCCATCTTTCCAAAGGTCCCTGAGCCCTGGTGGGTGGGGTTTAATACAGGCATCTGTCCAGGGACCTGCACTCTGCAGTCTTTCATTCTCTACACTTTGGCCAGTTTTGGCCTTCTGTGTTAACCACCCTCTCTTGTATGAGGAAGCCTCACTGGTAAGAGCTGAGAGATGCATTAGCATTCTCTCTACTCCTGTTCTACTATGTTCCATCGTAGACATGTCATTTAGGACTGGGCATCTCACAGACACTTATTTTCTGTGTGCAGCTGTCAAATTTCTTGATGGCAGCCATTATAACCAGGCCAAGGTGGTATCTCAAAGTAGTTTTAAAGACTCTCCAAAATTATTTTACTGTACTTCTCCACCCTCAAAATAAAAGGCCATCAGAATAGACATTTTGAAAATGTAAGGAAACAAGCAAGTTTACCATATCTTAAATTCTATCTCATCCTTCCTTTAAACTGTCCTTCTCTTAGCCAGGCGTGGTGGCTCATGCCTTTAATCCCAGCACTTGGGAGGCAGAGGCAGGCGAACTCTGTGAGTTTGAGGCCAGCCTGGTCTACATAGAGAGTTCCAGGAAAGTTGGGGCTCCAGGGAGACCCTGTCTCAAAAAGACCAAAAAATAAAATAAAATAAAATAAAAAAACAACAAAAAAAACCTGTCCTCCTCTTTAAGGACCTGCTTGCTATCTAGTACACAGTTCCACAGGAACACTGAAAGTTTAATTTTTCCTTTAATTTTTAAAACATAAAATGGGCCTGGCAAGATGTCTCAACAAGCAAAAACTTAACAACCTGAGTTCAATCCCCAGAACCCACGGTTGAAGGAGAGAGAGGCGTCTTTTCCTTAAAGGAGAGAGAGGCGTCTTTTCCTTAAAGGAGAGAGCTCTTTCTAAATCACTTCCTGGATAGAAAGTTCCCTTTCCTAGGGTTCAATAACTAAAGCACACCAGGACGGGTGGGAGGGAAAGAGAGAGGAGAGACTTCAAGTTTAGGTCGGTCAGCCAGTGTTCCTTTTCAAATGCTAACCCTGAATGCTTACTTTGTGCTGGCTACTGAGGGGTGGACTAGAGGATGTTGTAGACAGAGTTCTGTCCCCACAGCACCTGCATTCAGTGCTGCTGTTGGGCAACAGAGGGTAATAATGGGAACGTCAGTAGTTATTGAGTGAAAATATTCAACGCCATTTACCGTAATAGATGCATGATTATCTCGGTAGTCACAAAGAGCCAATCTGAAACAACTGCAACATCCATTCTCGATAAGAGCCCTCAGCAGGCTATGAGTAAGAGACTTCCTTGGCCTGGTAAAGGTCTGTGGAAACCCTACAACTACTTAACCATGAAGGACTGACAGCTGTTCCTTGACATACAATTCCTAAGACCCTGCAATCTCTATGTTAAGAGGTCTTCCAGGCTAACGAGATGATTGGTGGCCAGGCCTCAGGGCCTTCACAGTGCACAGGCCTAAATTTTCAACCTCACTGCCAACCTCTAGAGAGGGGAAGGGCAATTGACCTCAGCTTACGCATGAAGCCTCTATCAAACCAAAGGACAGGGTTCCGAGGGTTTCTGTAACTCATCTGTAGTCCAGGAGGGTGACATCCCTCACTGCACAGGGAAAGGAGCACTGGGACTCATTTCCAGACTTCACCCTGTGTACAGGACTGAAGGAAGCATTTCTCTGAGTCCTGGGAGCCTGTGCCTGTGAGATCTGACACAGTCTCCAGGTAACGTCAGAGCTGCCAAACTGAGGACACCCAGCTGATGTGGGAGAAATCCCACCTGTCAGCTATCAGAAGTGGTGAGGGGCCATGTGAGTACAAGGCAGAGAACAGTGTAGTTCCCAGGCCCCCATTCTCCTGGGAAGGCCTCTGGTCACATGATCAATGTACAGCAGTCCACCGTATTTCTCTACTTGCCAGCACCAGGCAGTCTCACACTAAGCCTGAAAAAGCCATGCCATTCAGAACACTGGGCAAAGACGCAACAGGATGGGATAACAGGCAAAACCTGCGGAAGATGCCAGGAATGAAAACTAAAGGGAGCTGGGAAACCGGCAGTCTTGGGGTGGATCCCCAGCCTCACACGCTGGACCTGAGCCAGGAAAGAAGTCCCAGTGGGGCTGGAAAACACTGGGCACATGCCTGCATGTGGGCAGGAGGAGAAACAGAGAGTCAACACAACGTGGCCACAGAGGGACAAGAGAGGGGAAAGCCTACAAGGCTGGGAAAGGAGGAAGAAGGAGATGAGCCAGAGACCAGGGTCCTGAGAGCCAAGAGGACAGAGAACGCAGAGTGGGCAGTACTCAGGGGGTGTGGCTAACCGTTTGTTCTCACACTTTCAGCCCAGAACAAAGACAAGGCTAGAACATGTGTCATTAACTCACAGCTAGACCTGAGTATGTTCCTTCTAGAGCCTTCTCACAGCCCAAGCCTCACTGAGATTCCCTGACCTTTGACCTAAGATGGGGCCACCAGCTCTGCAGCCTGTCAACTCCCTCCCCCAACTTTGTCATTAACACCAATGCACACCCAGCTCAGACTGAGATGTTACACTGGCCACAATCAAATCCCCAAGTGACTACAATTATCCTCCTTCCTGTCAGGCAGAAGCATGGGCTGGGGAACCTTCAGTCCTCCCCCCAAGTCTCTCTCCTGTGGGGCTTCTCACCCCTGGTAACAGATGCCCTGGCAGGAACTGGTTCTAACACAAGTTCCTAGGAGCAGGGAGGCCAGCCCTCAAGAAACCCATCTGAACAGACACATGATGTGTAGAGGTTGTGTTAAACAGCTTGGAGCCATAGCCCAAAGAAAGAAGGGGCAGGATCATGACCTACAGATGGGGCCCTTACACCAGAGCCCCCATGGGAGCAGGCCAAGTGGACGCAGAACATGGGAGGGAAATGACCCTGAATCGGTACTGGCCTTCCGCAGGCCTGGAACCGGCCTGGGGTGTAATGAGCTTGGCCACTTTGTGGTGACCACATGGGGTGAGGTCCTGAGGACCACAGTGAAAGTGACAGGTGAGCATGTGCCAGACTCACCTCCCAGCAAAGAGGACCAGGCAAGAACTTGTAGGAAAAACAGAAAGGGTTTCTGAACTTTGCAAAAGACCCTGTCACTTGACAAAACTTTTCCCCTGCTGGAAATGCCTCGTGAGCATTTGGCACACTGGAAGAAAATGTTGTTGGAGAGGTATTTTTAGCAGCAGCTTCCGGGGCCATCTCTGAATTACGCAGCAAAAGCTCACAGCGCCACGAGTCAGCGGAGCGCAGTCACATCGCCCACGGGCTCTGCACACACTGCCGAAAGCAGCACAGCAAGTGCACCCCTTCCCAAGATGGCTGCTCCCCAGGAGTCCTGGCTGCTGGCACTCACCCAGCTCCCCACCTCACATCATCCTGCCCACGACTACCCTCCTCTCGGGTCTAGCTTCTCCAGTATCTCCAGGAATGAACCCTAGAATGTCTCATAGGTGTGAGCAAGGTGGCTAAGCCTTGCATTTTTACCAAGGACTGTCGCTCCATCTTTGTTATAAGATGCTCACCTGGGTAAAAATTTCCCCAAGACCTTCCCAAGATAGAGACACCCCATCCACTCCCACCTTACCACTCACCTTCGCAAGATGAAGACACCCCACCCACCCCCACCTTACCACTCACCTGGCAGGAGCGGAACTGACTGACGAGCAGCGTGCACCGCTGGGGCTCCTTCCGCCCATCCAGACTGTCCAGCTCTGCAGCCACCTGGTTCAGCTCCTCATCAGCATAGTAGAACTGGGCAAGCAGCTGCGGGTCCGACCTCTGCGGGGCGGAGAGGGGGGGATAGCCGTGAGGAGAGGGTTGCACCCCAGAGGGGGCACAAGAGCGTTAGCTCTTGTGCCCATACTGCAGACAGAGAGTCTGTAGGACTCCAGGGCTAAGTCCCTAACCTGGAACCTTCCACCCCAAGCAGTAGCCAGCTCCCATCAAATTTCTACATAAGAACCTTTAAGAATACAAGCAAAATCCAGGCCACCAGGGCTGTGCCCACTTCTCAGCTTATCCTAGACAAGAGATCATCATCCCAGACAAGGGGAAGAGAGGGGCCCAGGGCCCTGGGATGATAGGACAGCTCTTAGGACAAAAAATTATAAGCCGGGCCCAGTGGCATATACCTGCCATCCCAGCACTCAGGAGGCTAAAGGGGAAGGATTGTGAATTCAAGGCCAGCCTGAACTATGTAGTGAGACTCTGTCTCAAAAAAAAAAAAGTTTTTGAATCACATATCTGAACAAAAATGATAAAGACAGCCACTAAAGGAGGTGGCCCAGAATAAGAGTGGATTCCACTCCACTGAGATATGAATGACTGACAGGGCTTATAATCATTTACCCATTCCCTGCCCCCTGGAGCTGTAACTGTCCTCTCAGCTCTTAGCCCAGTTTCTTTAACACCAGGAAATGCCTGTTTCCTCAACAGAGAGGCCTCCCTGCCACTGAACTCGCAGGTGCTCTGGTTCTGGTTCTGGTCTTGCAACCACAGCACTGTGAGCAGAATTCAGGTTCCTGGTCCCCCCCATCAGGCATGGTATCTGGTCCACTGCCCTCTGGCTGGCTTCTTTTTCTGCATACACAGCAGGCCTACTACACATGTGGTTCCCTGGGCTCCCGAGTGAGAAGGGCTCCTTCCCTTAGATATGACAGTCCAGTATTCAGAGACGTGCAGGTAAAAGGCTATAGCCCCAGCATGTTTTTATAAAAGACACTCATGACTATATAAAGACAAGAGAAGGCTGAGGCTGTGACTCAGTGGCAGAGTGTTTGCCTCGCAGGTACAAGGCTCTGGGTTCAACCTCTAGTACCACAAGGAGAAAGGGCCCAGGAGAGCAAACTGCACCCAAATGTACCAATTCAAATATTTGTTTCAAATATGTACCAATTCAAATATATGCCCACTCTGTTCCACCCAAGCGTTAGCATTCAGCTGTGTTTGCACCACAGTGTGCTAAACATAAGGTAACTTCTGAGCATTACCTGTAGTTTCCCTTTCCTTTCCGCTCCTTCCTGGTCTCCTTGCTCCGGCCCCTCCCTTCCACTCTATGTGGCAAGTACTGACCAGCCCTGACAGTCCCAACCATCCAGAGACACTGGGGAGGAAGGGGAAACCCCAGATGCAGCCAAGGAGACCCTCATGGGACTTGAGCTCCCCAAGTCATCACACCAGAATTCGCACAGCGTCTTACTGTGGCAGTTACAGCTTCTGGCTAGGGTAGGCGTCAAATCTTTCCAAAACATTTCTCAGGAGGCTGAGGGGACACTCTCGTAGAAAAGACAGTGCCTGAACTGATCTAGCTATGGATACAGCTCCCTCCCCTTCACCTGGGAGGTGAAGCCAAAGGCACACACAGAGGGGGGAGGGGAGGGGAGGGGAGACAGACAGACAGACAGACAGACAGACCGACAGACCGACCGACCCCTGGGGCCACCAGCTACACCCAGTACTGCCTACCTTGCCTGCAGCTGGGCTGACTTCTCAAGCCACACCCAGGAGGCCATCAATCACCAGAGACTGTGATGTGACTGGGGCCAGGGCCTGGTGGATGGCTCAGTAGTAAAGTGTTACCATGTAGGCATAAAGACCTGAGTTCAGATCTTCAGAACCCACATGAGGCCAGACACGGTACACATATCTGTAATTTCAGAGCTCCTACGGCAAGATGGGTGGTGGAAACAAGAGTCCCTGGAAGTACATGGGTCAGCCAACCTGCCATACACTGGAGCAAACAACAAAAGACCCTGCTTCAAATGGGGGAAGAGGGGATACAACCCACGGTCGCCTCCACCATGACAGACGCCTGCATTCGTGAACACTGACACACACATACACATATTATATACACATCACGCACATACACACAGAAACTGGGGCCGGAGTTGGAAGACACTTAATGCCTCTCCTCCCCCAGCCTCCCCCAGCTCTCCCTTCCACACAGCTATGACTCTAAAGCCTGAAGCTGTCCACTCACAGATGATGACCGAGGGTTCGCTTTCTGCTTCTCAGACATAGCCCCAAGGATCCCAGTATGGCTTGTGCTGCCCACCAGCTTCCCCTCCTAACCCCCCGCCCCCCGCCCCAGCCTCCTGACACTCTAGGGAAGGAGGAGCAGCCATAGGCGCACCTGCCTGCCAGCTGACAGAAGCAGCTTCCCTCTGCCACTCACTGCTCCAGGCAGGGACATGGCCCTTTCTCACAGCAGGGTCATCTCACTGCCCACCCAACAGCTTGTGTTGGACACCACATCAATGGTGAGGCCCACTGCACCTGTCACTCTGCTCAGGAAGTCACCCAGATCAACAGAGCCACAACTTCCTTCTAGTCTTAAACCAACTCACCAACGAGGGTGAGTAGGGAAGGTGGGAAACCAACTCACCAACGAGGGTGAGTAGGGAAGGGGGGAAACCAACTCACCAACGAGGGTGAGTAGGGAAGGTGGGAAACCAACTCACCAACGAGGGTGAGTAGGGAAGGTGGGAAACCAACTCACCAACGAGGGTGAGTAGGGAAGGTGGGAAACCAACTCACCAACGAGGGTGAGTAGGGAAGGTGGGAAAAGCTCTGTGGTGACAGTCACACAGTAAACACCTCGCTGGGGCCGAGCAGCTCTCAGAGCTGGACCTTCTGAAGCCCTTGTCCAAATGCACACAGATGGCAAACGGGCCTCTCTGTGTCCCCATAGCCCCAACGCTGCTTGCACCCAGCACCGTCTATCCCAGCAGCCAGGCCAGACCCTGAATTCCAGGAAGTGGGTAATGCCGCCTGCAAGAAGTGAAAGCCCTGCTGGGGAAAGGCAACAAGGAGCTGCGCCCAGCCCATGGGGGCTCCAATGGGCCTCTTCCCAGCATTCAAAACCTCACCACACGTGAAGACCCCAGAGCCACACACTCCCACTACTCTAGAAGGAAAAGTTGGCTGCAACAGGTGCACAATAGCTGGTGGCCTGGGGCCGTCAGGAAAGCCCCGTCTATCACACTCCCAGGCTGCCACCTGCCCGTGACCAAGGGACCCAGTCTCAAGAGGGTCTCCTTGGCCCACACACCTCCTGTGCACTGGAGAAGCTGAGAAACAACTACCATGTATACAAGGATGAGTACATACATGATCTGTGTGTATGGCTGTGTGAATGTATGCAATTGCACATGCATGTGTAAGCATGTATGAATGCACATGTACGTGAGTTAACTGTGCATACACTCAGACAGGGGAGGACTAAAGTAGAAAGTTCATACCTGCTGGCATTCCAAATGGTGTCTGTCCCTCTACCCCATACTCCTTTGTGACCTAAGTGGGATGCATTGAGGCTATAGGGTAGAGGCTAGGGGAAGAGCAGAAAGTTTTTGAAAGACCAGAAAGAAACTCCTGCTGGGCTGGTGCTGAGGGCCCAGCACTAAGGTGACAGAGCACAAACAGAAACATGGAGGCCTGGGCCAGAACCACTGCAGTATCTTACAGGCACACAGTTCCATGACTCGCCACACTTTACAGTATTCCTAGGGCCAATTAGAGTTCTAGTGCCAGACAGAGGAGGGGTCTCAGCCAGTCATCACACCCACCCTCTCCCCACATCCTCAGCCCCACCCAGTCAGTACAGGGGTGTCACATTTGTTGTTTGCTTACATGCTTGTAGACCGGAGAGTTGCTGTACTGCACGCACCCCTGTGCAGCATCTATATCAGAATCAAGGCAGGTCACTCACACGGTTCTAAACCCAGAAGCACCATCCCAGCATGCCTGGCTGTGCTCTGCAGGCACAGGGTAGAAATGGCCTAGCCACCCTTCCCAGCACCAGACCTCCCTGTTGGTCCTGTATCACTATCACATTGGTAGCTCCACAGCCTGGCCTGTGGCCTATGCCACCCAGGCTCATCTCGACCCAGTCTCTTTCCATCCACCCAGCACCAAGTTGTCCACCAAAAGCCTGCAGGACCTGAAGCAGCCTGGGTACAACAAGTCTCCAGGAGATCTCCAGAAGGGCTGGTCTTCTGGTCCCCCAGAGAGTGCATCTGATCAGCTTCCTCTCTGCCTGTCCAGCCTGTTTGAAACTCTGAACTCTGCTGAGGCCTCTCCCTTTGTAGCCATTCTGTAGCCTGTATCTACATATATGCACTTGTAATGCCAATGCTGTGAAGCAGAGGTGGAGGTCTCAGGGGCTCACTGGCCAGTTAATGTAGTCAAATGGGTAAGCTCCAGGTTCAGTGAGAGAGACCCTGTATCAAAAAATAAGGTGGAGAGCAAGTGAGGCAGACATCAGATGTCAGGCAGACCTGACATCGACCTCTGGCCTCCACACACACACGCACATGTGCACATACACATACACACACAAACATGTATACACACTGACCAAAGACCCTACGTTTGCCTCAGTCCACTATTAAGGAAAGCAAGACTACTTTGCAAACGGCAACCAACGAAACTGTATGACTTGTGAACGTGCTGTCCTTCACTGAGTTATGGCATGGAAATACACAAACGTCCTTTTCTGACCAGATCACCAGCATCCAGAATCCCTTGCTGTCTCTAGTTTGCTTTCAAAAGCCAAGGTTCTGAGGCTCTTGTAACCACATCAGCTGGTGCACACGTCATGCCTAATGACAGCCTCGATGCAGGGTGTTGCCAGGTCACCATAGAGAGATGGCCCCCAGAGTACAACATCCACGTGTCTGGCAAGTGGCCATATAGGGGCTGACCTGTATGCCCACTTCCAGAATAAATGCCAGGGCTCACCGGTAAGGTGGGAGGTACTGGTGCTGCATAGAGCGGCTGAGGTGTCTTAGAGAGCCCAGCTGGGCCATCAGGATGGGCCCACCAGGGACCCTTCCTACTGAGCCTAGAAGGAATGCTTGGTACCACCACAAAAACTGGAATCCTGACTGCAGAAGGCAGCAGTGCCTCCAGGGCCCTTTCCTCTCACGCTGGTAGCATGTCAGGGGTCTGCTCCTGACTGCAACCAGCACTGGCGGAAGTATCAACACTGCACTATGATCTTATAAGCCGAGCTGTGTCCCTTGTCCCAAATTCATATATTAAAGTCCTAAGCCTCAGGACCTCAGAATGTGACTGTATTTGGAGACAGAATCTGTAGTGATTAAGGCAAAATGAACGTCCTAACCCCATAAACCTGGTATCCCCATAAGAAGAGGAAGTCACACATTCATACACAGAGGGACGAGTACAGCCAAGCAAGAAACCAACCCTGCCACGCCTGTACTTTAAACTTGGCCTCCTGGTCTGTGGGAATGTTCCACTGTGCAAGCACTTGCATTAGTTACTTTTATCAACCACTCTGATAAAATGCCTGGCAAAAGCAACTTAAGAGAGGGTGAGTTTATTTGTCTCCCAATTGGAAAGTACAGTCCATCATGGAGAGGATGATAGGGCAGGATCAGGAAGCAGCTGGTCACAGGCATCCACAGCCAGGAAACAGAGATGAACGCTGGTACTCAGCTGGTTCTCCCTTTTATTCAGTCCAGGATCCCAGCCCATGGGATGGTGCCACCCACATCCAGGGTGGGATTTCTCTCCTCAGCTAAATCTTTCTGAAAACACCCTCATACACATACCCAGAGATGTATTTCCACGGTGATTATAAATCCAATCTAGATGACAATAAAGATTAGCCATCATAATGCTGGTCTTTGGTACATAGAGCAATCCCAGGAGCTGATGTAGATCTTCCCTCAACTCCCAGAAGCAGGGCTCAGGCCCTCCAGTGACCACAGCCTCCACCAGGGAGGGCAGAAGCCCAGTAGACCAGCTGGCCCAGGTCTATACCCACTCAGTAAATCCTTCTAAGTAACTCTGGTAGAAAGCAACACCCCAAATCTCAAGACACTGTTTGTGGAGCTGGACTGAGGCTCTGAGAGACCCCAAGACACTCTCCTGCCTGGCAGTTCCTCCAGCCCAGCAGTTTTAGTCACCATTTATAGAGACCTTCACAGAGGGTTACGGTGCTGCTGCCAGTCTTTGACAACCTGAGCTTGACCCCTGGGACGCACATGGTGGAAGGAAAGAACATACTTCTATGGGCTATCCTCTGACCTCGACATATATACCATGACACGAGTCCACACACACATACACACACACAATAAATGCTTTAAAATAAATAGGGGCTGGAGACATGGCTCAGCAATTAAGAGCACTGGCTGCTCTTGCAGAGGACCTGGGTTCAATTCCCAGCACCCACATGGTGGCTACAAACCGTCCTTAACTCCAGTTCCAGGGGAATCCAAAGCCCTCTTCTGACCTCCGCGGCATTGCATGACACAGGTGCACTCACATACATGCAGGCAATACTCTCATACACATAAAATAATTAAAATATTTTTAAAAGATTGTTAAAATATGTATATGTATATACATATGTATGCACACATATAGACATACATGTATTTTTATGTATAAACATACACACATATACATATATATGTGTTCTTGAACCTTCAAATCATACACACAGAAAACTCAAAACCAAAAATCTTAGTAACCTTGGATTTACTAAAGATTTCTTTTTTTAGTATTTTATTTATTATTTTTATTGCATGTGTATGAGTGAATTGCTTGCATGTATGTAAGTCCATTACGTATGTGCCTGCTACCTGCATAGGCCAGAAGAGGGCGTCAGATTCCCCTGGAACTGGATTTACAGACAGCTGTTAGCTGCCATGTGGGTGCTGGGAACTGAACCTGGGTCCTCTGCAAGATCAGTCAGTGCTCTTAAATGCTGAACTATCTCTCTAGCCCCTACTAAAGACTTTTTAACACAAATACACATAAAACCATAAATTGTAGCTGGGCGTGGTTGCGCACGCCTGTAGTCCCAGCACTCAGGAGGCAGAGGCAGGCGGATCTCTGTGAGTTCAAGGCCAGCCTGGTCTACATAGTGAGTTCCAGGACAGCTGGGGCTACAGGGAGACCCTGCTTCAAAAAGACCAAAAATAAATAAATAAATAAATAAAAACCAAAACCAAAACAAACGAACAAAAAAAACCATGAATTGTAAAAGAAAAATAAATCAACAAACTGGACCTCATTTCCATTGAAGGGTCTAGAAATGAAGTCAGGAAACTGCAGATAGGGATTTGCCAGACATGTTTGGAGACCTTAACCTGGAAAGCGCCCCAGGCTGGGGGATGGCTCAGCAGTCGCAGTGCTGTTCACACAAGGGTCAGAGTTTGGAACCCCAGAACCACACATGCACACACACCAACACACATGTATGTATACATAACAACACACATATGCAAACATGCATATACACATATGAAAATGAGGAAAGAAAGAAAATGTAACTTAATGGTAAGGAAACAATTGTGAAAGTTCATCTTTTCAATTTATTTTGTATATGTGTGTGTGTGAATGCACACACACACATGCAGTCAGAGGAAAACCAAGTCTGTTCTCTTCTGCTACCTTGTGGGATACAGGAATCAAACTCATGTCATCAGGCCTGCAAGTACCTCTACCCACCAAGCCAGCCACTGGCCTTAAATACTGTATTATTAGCGTGTGTCTGAGTGCACACACACACCACAGCAGGCCTATGAAAGTCAGATGGCTGCTCTTAGGATCTGCTCTCTCCTTCCACTGTGGGTTCTGGGATTTAAACGTGGGCTGTCAGGCTTGCAGGGACCAGCCACCACTTTTACCCACTGAGCCACCTCACCTAACTGAAAGTTAATTGTGACTGTCAACTTGATAGGATTAGAATCACCATGGAAATAAGTCTTTTGGTGTATCTGCAAGGGCTTTTCTAGACTAGATTAACTGAGGAGGGAAGACTCACCCTAAATATGAGTGACACCATTCCTTGAGCTGGGGTCCCAGGCCGCACAGAAAGAGAAAATGAGCCGAGCGACCATACTCATCTCTCTCCACTTCCTGAGTGCAGATGTACTGTAACCAGATGCCTTGAGCTCCTACCACCATGACTGGCTACACCCTTGAACTGTGAGCCAAAATAAAGCCTCCTTCCTCAGTTACTCTGTCAAGCATTTGTACAACGAAAGAAGTAACTAATACAGCTGAATTTTAAAGCATACAAGAGGCTTGAAGACCTAACTAAAGAAGGTCCACCAATGAGCCATCAGCATATGCAGTCAACTCCAAGAAGCCATCCGGAATGGCATTTCCTTACGATCTGGATAATTCGCCATTCCCAGGTCCCCCAAGAGAAATGAATGCACGTGTCCACACAAACTCACACACAAATGTTCAGTCCAAACCAACAAAGAATCCAAATGTAACTGAGCATAACAATAGGTAGACAAACTGTGGTACATCCAGTCAACAGAGCATGACTCAGCAATAAAAATATGGCTGAATCTCAAAGCAGGCAGGTTGCATAAAAGGTGGCAGACTGAAAAATATATTTTAAAATGGGGTTAGAGAGATGGCTCAGTGGTTATGAACACTGGCTGTTCTTGTAGAGGACCTGGGTTTGATTCCCAGTAACCACATGGTGGCTAACAACTGTCCATAACTCCAGTTCCAGGGGATCTGATGCCCTCTTCTGACCTCCAAGGGCATTGCATGACATGGGTACACTGACATACATGTAGGCAATGCACTCATATAATAAAAACAAAAATAATAAATATTTTTTAAAAGGTGGACCAAAAATGAGTACACACTGTGTAATTCCATTTATACCAAAATTTGGAAAATACATCTATGTGCTGACAGAAAGTGGATCAGGGTTGGCTGGTGGGATGGAGGTGACAAGCCAGCTCTGCCCACATAGTCTCAGGTCAATAGAGGGAGCCACAGAAGCAGTACACAGCTCAGGGTTCACAGGGAATGGGCTGTTGGGGTCAGAGGACACTCTGGTTGGGGCCGACGTCCCCCATGGGGTTAACTGTCAGTTATTTTCCTTGTCACTGAGGCAAATACCTGACAGATACAACTCGGGGAAGAAAGGAGTCGTTTTAGTTCCACTTCATGGTGGGGAAGGTACAGCAGCATCTACGGTGGTGGAACAATGGCAGCTTGCTTATACACAGGGCGAGGCTAATCCTCAAAGCCACTGTACAGCAACCCACCTCCTCCAGCGAGGCCACCCTCATAGTTCTCACCATTCCCCAAAACTGAGCTACCATCTGAGGACCATATATTCAAACACATGAACTTGTGGGGGGCACTTCACATCAAACTGTAATGGAGATGCCTCCAGGTGTAGGACAAAGAACCGGGAGGAGATGCATCTGCTACAACCCCAGCCCACCTGGAACTGGCCTGGGGGTACAGCCGCCCCCACCCTGGTTGAAAGCCTAAGATTAGGCAGAGTAAGACTGGACATGGAGGCTGGCGGCAGAGCTGAAGCTCAACTGAAAAGAGCTCAGTTAAGAGTGGGCAGAGTAGCATGCGTCCGTAACTGAAGAGCCAGAATGCTCTGACTCCGTTTTGGCTAGCTTCTTTAGACAAGCCCAGACAAGCTCAGGCATATTGTACATGCAAAAGCCTTATAAGGTGTGAACAAAAACTTCTGGCTCTAAAAGATATCAGTCAGCACATTCCAATGCCCTGAAGACAGCCCCTACCAATCAAGACTTCTCCATACACAGGATATGGGGACATCCGATTATTTTAAAAGGATGCTTGGCATGTGCGGGTTTCTGTGGAGTGCCCCAATAAAAGCTCCTGCCTGCTGTTGTTTGGGGCCAGACTCCATCTTTGCCTCGTGAAGTCTGTGCCCAGCTAGCCGCTATTTGGTTGTTGTCTTTTTTTACTTTAAATTCTTCAATAAACTTTTTGTATAATCTTTTTGGGTATCTGCGGGAATTATTCTCAATTCTCAAACCCTAACATTGTGGGGGCTCATCCAGGATTCGAGAATAGAGACCCCAGACCCACAGAAGCACCCCTGGAGCCGGCCTTGGTAAGTTTTGCCTGCCTTCATATCTCTCTCTCTCTCTCTCTCTCTCTCTCTCTCTCTCTCCCTTGCTTTTCGGTAGTCTGGACATCCTGGGGCTCAACGGAGATCAGGCAGACATGCCATTGATCCCAGAGCTTGAGGAGAATGGGGAACGCCCCAACTCCACCTCTGATAAGGGGTCGTGCTCCAGCCTGACATGGAATCCAGGTGGGGCCAACCCAAAGTCTTGGCCCAGCCCAACGTGGAATCCAGGCAGGCCAGATGCAAGATTCTGGTCGAGTCTGACGTGGAATCCAGGCTGGCCAAGTCTTTTTGGGAAAGGGACAGGGGGTGGCCTTCTTGGCTGACTCCACGTGCTGTGAGATTTTCATTTCTCCCTCTAGGGAGCCGCCGTCTCATACTGTCCTCACCGTCTGCTTGGAGCTCCACCTTGTCTATTGACTTTCCATCCTACTTCTTCTCATTCTCATCCCTCTCCTTATATTCTTTGTTCTTGGAGCTTATCCCATGATGGGCCAGAAAGTCTCATCATCTTCAGCTCCCCTTGATCTAGTTCTTAATCATTTTCAGAACTACAAACGAGCGGCTTTGAACATGTCTGGACTCTGTGTCAAGCCGGCCCGCCTCCAGACCCTCTGTGCCATCGAATGGCCCTCCTTTGAAGTTGAGTGGCCGCCTGAAGCGTCCTTTAACCTGTCCCTCATCTACAGGGTTCAAAGAGTTATCTTTGGGGAACTGAGGCACCCTGACCAGATCCCAGACATCCTAGGTTGGCAATATGTGGTTGCTGCACCCCCCAACTGGCTGCATCCCTTACTGCCGCCCCCGCCATTGGGGCCTAAGGGGCCAACCACTTTACTTCCCCTGAAGAAAGTCCAGACCAAAAACCCACCGGGTCCTGAGGTTCTTCCCTCGGCACCAGAGGGGGATTTACTCCCACCACCTTACGGGGCCCCAGTGAGTGCTCAGGATAGACCTAGGGAGCACAGGTCACGAGCATCTTCCTCTTCTTCCAGTCCTTCCTGGTCTCCATCCCCAGCCCCCATGGCTGACCAGCACCTCCCATGGCCAAGCCCAGTCCAATGCACACTTGCTCACACAGGGAGGGGAGAATTGTGTGAGCTCTTCCCCTGAGGGAGATTGGACCCCCGAGGGAGGATGGAATTGCCCCAGTAGTCTACTTTCCCTGCTCTACTAGTGACTTGTATAATTGGAAGTTACAGACTCCCTCCTTCACAGAGAAGCCTCAGGCCCTGATTTCCCTCCTGGATACCATTCTTTTTACCCACCAACCCACTTGGGATGATTGCCAACAGTTATTAAATATCCTGTTCACCACCAAGGAACAGAACTGCATCCCTTTGGGAATGCAGACACGTGGTCCCTGGAAATGATGGTGATTGACAGAGAATGAGGATTTGATTGTGGCTTCTTTCCCTCTCATGTGCCCAACAGAGGGGTGGGATTATAACACCCCCAAAGGTAGGGAACACCCAAAAGTCTATCACCAGATTCTTATGGGGGGGTCTCTGGGCAGCTGCTAAGCACCCCACCAATTTGTCCAAGGTCAGTCAGGTGATGCAGGGAAGGGATGAGTCTCCTGGAGCGTACCTGGAATGCCTGTTAGAGGGTTTCAGAACTTATGCTCCCATAAATCCAGAGGCCCCAGAGAATCAGATGGCCATCAATATGGCTTTCGTAAATCGGGCAGCTCCAGACATAAAACAAAAACTTCAAAAACTGGAAGGTTTCTAGGGCAAAAACTTTTCTGAGCTGATGGCGGTGGTGAACATGGTATTTAACAACAGAGAAACCCCCGAAGAAAGACAAACTAAAGGGCTGGCTAGGATATTGTTGGCTGAAAGAGCAACAAATCCCAAATGGGGGGACCTACCCTCTATGAAAAAGGGAACCCGAGCCCCATAACCCCCACAGGAAGGTCGGCCCTGCCTAAAAAGAGACCAGTGTGCATATTGTAAACAGTTGGGCCACTGGGCTAGGGAATGTCCTCAAAGGACGGGATCCCAGCCTCCCTCCAAGCCCAAGATCCTCGAGTTGGCAAACCTAGAAAACTGAAGGGGCCCGGGCTTGGTGAGCTTCCACCATGAGCCCTGGGTGACCCTACAAGTGGAGGGATGAGCCATTGACTTCCTAGTTGACACTGGAGCACAATATTCAGTTTTAGAAGAGCCTATAGGAAAATTGACCAATAAATGCACCTGGGTGCAAGGGGCCATGAGAATTGCTCAGCATCCTTGGACTACCAAAAGGGAAGTAAACTTAGGTAAGAAGACAGTTTCACACTCCTTTATGGTGGTCCCAGAGTGCCCATATCCATTATTGGGTAGGGATTTGCTAAATAAAATGAAGGCTCAGATCCATTTCTCTGGGAGAGGACCTCCTGATGTGACTGTACCGGACGCAGCCTATATCCTATGCTTACAACTAGAAGAAGAATGGAGAGTGCACACCCCACCCCC
The DNA here is from genome assembly GCF_000622305.1 of Nannospalax galili. NCBI lineage: Eukaryota > Metazoa > Chordata > Mammalia > Rodentia > Spalacidae > Nannospalax > Nannospalax galili. The sequence goes on from NW_008345700.1 coordinate 1,481,067, forward strand.
TCAAAAGAGACCAACTGCTATCCTCAGGGACCTCCAGGCAACAATCCCTGGAGTTTGGGCAGAGACTAATTCCCCAGGGAGGGCCATCCAACAGCCACCAATAATGGTGACTTTAAAAACTAATGCTCAGCCTGTAAAACAGTACCCGATGACTCTTGAAGCCAGGGCAGGAATTACTAAACACATAAACCACCTCAGGGAGTTCAGTATTCTGGTTCCATGCCAATCTCCATGGAACACCCCTGTGATGGCTAATACTGGGTGTCAACTTGATTGGATCTGGGATTAACTGAAATGAAAGAGATCTTCTTGATTGGATCATCTAAAGCCAGAAGACAGACCCTAAATGTGGGTGTTACCTTCTGATGGCAGTCCGTATGAAAGGCCAAGGCAGAGGAGAGCACCAGGCTTCTTGCTGCTTGCCTTCACTCTGACTGCTGAGTTCGTCTTGCTGCTGTAGACTGAAGACTAGCTGACCTTTTGGAATTTGTCAGACCTTCAGCGCCAGATCGGCACTATTGAGACATCCAGCCTTGTGGACTGAGCAACTACGGATTCTCAGCCTCTCCAGTGTGGTGCAGCCATTGTTGGACTACTCGGACTCTATCCTGTGAGCTGAGCTGATAAATCTTTATACATATTCATTCTACTGGTTCTGTTTCTTTGGAGAACCCTGACTAATACAGCAACCACAATCCAGTGGCAGCCCCTCTCCTACCCATCAAGAAACTGGGACTAACGATTTCCGCCCAGTGCAGGATTTGAGAGAAGTTAACAAGAGGGTAGAGGATATCCACCCTACAGTCCCCAACCCATATACCCTACTGAGCTCACTCTCTCTGGAGAGAAGTTTCTATACTGTTTTAGATCTCAAGGACACCTTCTTTAGCCTGATCTTGGCAAAGGAAAGTCAACTCATCTTTGCCTTTGAGCGGCGAGACCCGAACCAGGGGTTTAATGGACAACTCACTTGAACGTGACTGCCACAGGGGTTCAAGAACTCCCCCATGATCTTTGATGAGGCTCTACAACAGGACTTGCAGGAGTATCGGGACTCACACCCAGAGGTAAGCCTCCTACTGTACATAGATTACCTGTTGATTGCCACTGAGGATGAGGGCACTTGTCTTCAGGCCACCAGAGATTTGCTCCTGACCTTGGACCGATTAGGGTATAAGGTCTCCACCAAGAAGGCTCAGCTCTGTGTCATGGAGGTAATGTACTTGGGGTACATATTAAAGGATAGACAGAGATGGCTGTCACCAGCCAGAAAGCAAGCCATTATGGAAATTCCAAGCCCAAGATCCCACAGGCAGTTGCGAGAGTTCCTGTGATCGGCAGGCTTCTGCTGGCTCTGGATACCCGGATTTGCCGAGCTGGCAAAACCCCTGTATGAAGCCACTCAAGGGAATGAGTCATCCTTCCTGTGGACTGAGACTCAGGAGAGGGCCTTTCAAGAAATTAGAAAGGCTTTATTGCAGGCTCCGGCCTTGGCTCTGCCAGATAGTCATAAGCCCTATCAGCTCTTTGTTGATGAATGAGAGGGAATAGTGAAAGAAGTCCTGACCCAAATGCTTGGGCCTTGGAAAAGATCTGTGGCTTACTTGTCGAAAAAGCTTGATCCCGTGGCCTCGGGATGGCCGGGCTGCCTCAGAATTATCACAGCCATGGCCTTATTGGTTAGGGATGCAGATAAGCTCATGCTAGGACAGCCCCTTATGATCACCACCCCTCACTCGATTGAGGGGGGTCCTTAAAAATCCCCCCAACCAATGGTTGACAAATGCTCAGTTGACACATTATCAGGCCTTGCTCCTTAATCCCCCTCACATCCAGTTCCTCTCCAGCACCACTCTCAATCCTGCCACTTTGCTGCCAGAACTGGATCTTGAGGTCCTGCACGACTGCCTGGAGGTACTCTGCAGCTTACACGGGACTCAGGAAGACCTGACGGATGTTCCATGGCCCCACCTGGACTTAATTCTGCTTCATTAAGGAAGGAACCAGGTACATGGAAGTGGCGGTCGTCAGTCCATTGTGGACAGTGTGGCCTCCTCTCTACCAGTTGGGACCTCTGCCCAGAGGGCTGAAATAATTGCCTTGACTCAGGCCCTAAAGCTAAGTAAAGACCAGACTGTTAATATTTTCACTGATAGCCATTAAGCTTTTGCTATGGCTCATGTCCACAGGGCTATATACAAGGAGAGGGGGCTCCTGACAGCAGAAGGAAAGACTATCAAAAATAAACAAGAGATCTTAAAGCTCCTGGAGGCCATATGGTTACCAAAGAGACTGGCCATCATCCATTGTCCAGGGCACCAAAAAGGGGATTCACTGGAGGCACAGGGAAACAGGAGAGCGGACCTAGCAGCCTGAGAAGCAGCCCTAGCAGCCCCAAACCTACTGGTTATTCTGCCTGAAACCCTCTTGCCAGAAGAGCCCTCCTACTCAGCTCAGGACGATCAGGATTTAATGGATGTTCCATGGCCCCACCCGGACTTAATTCTGTTCACGGATGGAAGCAGCTTCATTAAGGAAGGAACTAGATGTCGCTCCTGCCAGGTTACTAATCCAAGAGGAAAAGTCATGCCCTCAGCCAGAAGGGAGAGGGACACTGCACCTGGAGTCCACTGGGAGGTGGACTTCACTGAGGTAAAACCTGGCAGGTATGGCTATAAATATCTCCTAGTTTTTGTAGATACATTTTCAGGATGGGTCGAAGCGTTTCCCACAAAGGGGAAACCACCTCAACGGTGGTTAAAAAGATCATTGATGAACTTATACCAAGGTATGGACTCCCCTCTGTGATCGGGTCAGACAATGGACCAGCCTTCATCTCTAAGGTAACTCAAGAGTTAATTAAAATACTGGGGACTAATTGGAAGTTACATTGCGCATACCACCCCCAGAGCTCAGGGCAAGTAGAGAGAATGAATTGGACCCTTAAAGAGACCTTGACCAAATTAACCCTAGAAACTGGTGATGACTGGACAGGCCTCCTACCTTTTGCCCTATACAGGGTCAGAAGTACCCCATATATTCAAGGCCTAACACCTTATGAAATCATGTATGGCTAACCACCCCCTTTGCTTCCCAAGCTGCCTTCAGATATGCTAATTGACTTGTCTGAATCACAATTTCTTAAGTCTCTACAGGCCTTACAGATTGCACAAGACAAGGCTTTCCCCTTGCTGAGGTACATCTACGAACTGCCACCAGCCCAACCACACAGATTCAAGCCAGGAGACCTTGTTTGGGTGAGATGGCACCACAAGGAGCCCCTCAGACCTTGATGGAAGGGGCCACACATAGTGATCCTCACCACCCCCACTGCAGTTAAGGTGGCCAGTGTCCAGACCTGGATACATCACTCGCACCTAAAGCCTGCATCAGAAGATTGCTCAGACCAAGTCAACAAGAGATGGAAGGTCACACGGGTAAAAGACAATCCTCTCAAGCTAAAAATCTCTGCCACACCACAACCCTTGTTGCTTTTTTATTTCTTTTTATAGAGCCTGCCCTAGCTAACTCCCCTCATGGACTCCAAAACCTCACCTGGGTAGTTAGTAGCACATCCACTGGAAAGATAGTGAACAACTCCTCCCACCTGGGACCTCCAGGCGCCTGGTTCCCCAAGATTACATTCTACGTCTGCGACCTGCTTGAAGGAGCTTGGGAATCGTACACCCCATCAGGCACTGTAAATCATGCTTGCCAGTCTCCCCTCGGCCAAAAGAGGATGAAGGAGCACCATTTCTATGTTTTCCCAGGCGACAATGGTGACCAAAGAAGTACTTGTGGGGGGCCAGGGAACTATGTCTGTACTTCATGGAGCTGTGTGTCTACTGGATATATTAATTGGGCTGCCCCCATCACTACAGACTTGATCCAGGTAACTGTGGTCCTGGGCCTAACCCTTTAGTGAAACCCCAGATCAAGGCAATTCGAGGGACCCTGTTCCTCCTCCAGATGCAACCCTATCTCCTTAAGCTTCACCCCAAAAGGAAAGGAACTTAAAAACCTACAAAAGTGGATTGATGGGTGAACTTGGGGCCTCAGGTTATATACCACAGGGACTGATCCAGGAATACTTTTTTCAGTCCGTCTTCAGGTGGGTCCAGTCTTGGGGACCCAGATGGGGCTGGCTCAGACAGTGTTACAGCCTATAGGATGACCAAAAAGGGCCTTAACTATTTTTAAATCTGTCGAGAGGCCAGCTCCTAGCCAAATTATCCGACTGAATAAAACTGCTACTTTGTCCACACCTAGATCCACACTCCCAGAGATCCGAGAGTCCAAGAGCCCTTTGCAGCCATCCCCTGGGCTTATGAATCTCCTAAATGCCACCTTTATTGCTTTGAATAATACTTCCCCTAACCTTACTATCCACTGCTGGTTTTGCATGGACCCGAGCCCT
>NW_008345700.1:1485610-1538397 GCF_000622305.1 Nannospalax galili
TCCCCTCCTCCATTTAAACCAGACTGGGGATTTTTGTGTACTAGTGCAGCTGGTTCCCCATCTATATTATAGAACAGACATAGAAATGGAAACCAGAGTCTCAGAAGAGTCTAGACCTCATAGGGCCATAGGAACCACTGCAGTTGGCTTGTCTACTCTACTCGGGGTCAGGGTAACCACTGCAACTGGTCTGGGGGCTTCAGCGCTAGTCCAGCATAAAAATTATCACCTTCTTTCTCATAGGGCCATAGGAACCACTGCACTTGTCTATTTTACTCGGGGTCAGGGTAACCACTGCAACTGGTCTGGGGGCTTCAGCACTAGTCCAGCATAAAAATTATCACCTTCTTAGACAGGCCGTAGACATACAATCATTAGAAACATCTATCCGCCACCTCAAAGACTCTGTATCCTCTCTAGCTGAGGTAACCTTACAAAATAGGAAAGGGCTGGATTTACTTTTTCTAGAAAAAGGAGGACTCTGTGTTGCCCTAGGGAACAGTGCTGTTTCTATGTTAAACTCTCAGGAGTTATAAAACAGTCTTTGGCTGAGGTCCATAAAAGACTTAAGGAAAGAAAACAAATGACTAAATCAACAAAATTGGTACGAATCCCTATTTGACTGGTCTCCATGGTTAACAACTTTGATCTCAGCGATAGTCGGACCTCTCCTCTTACTCCTACTAGCAGTCAGCTGTGGCCCCTGTATTCTTAATGCCTTGTTCAAATTCATCCAGGAACAGATACAGACAGTCCAACTGATGGTACTGCGTTCATAGTACCCTCATTTAAATCGAGACCCCCGAGCCTTACAACAATATAGAAATGGTTCCTCTGCCCTAAATGTGCTAACTGCTTCTTTCCGCTTCTGTAATTTGCTTGGCTTAAAGATTTAACCCTTGTCATAACTCTAGGGGGGAATGAAGAGCCAGAATGCTCTGACTCCATTTTGGCTAGCTTCTTTAGACAAGCCCAGACAAGCTCAGGCATATTGTACATGTAAAAGCCTTATAAGGTGTGAACAAAAACTTCTGGCTCTAAAAGATATCAGTCAGCACATTCCAATGCCCTGAAGACAGCCCCTACCAATCAAGACTTTCCCCGTACACAGGATATGGGGACATCCAATTATTTTAAAAAGATGCTTGGCGTGCACGGGTTTCTGTGGAGTGCCCCAATAAAAGCTCTTGCCTGCTATTGTTCAGGGCCAGACTCCATCTTTGGCTCGTGAAGTCTGTGCCTGGCTAGCCACCATTTGGTTGTTGTCTTTTTTTACTTTAAATTCTTGAATAAACTTTTTGTATAATCTTTTTGGGTATCTGTGGAAATTATTATCGATTCTCAAACCCTAACATAACCAGGTACTTGGGAAGTGAAGGAAAGGACGATTGGTTCAAGGTCATCCTCAGCTACACAGCAAAGTTGAGGCCACCTGGGATACATGATACCCTGCCTCAAAAACAGACGAAGGAAGGAAGGAGGAAGGGAGGGAGGGAAGGAGGGGGGAGGGAGGGGGAGGGAAGGGGAGGCAGGCAGAGAAGCAGTTTGGCTGCCTGTGCCTGGCTGTCGAGGTGTACCTGGGATGGTGCGCAGAGGTTCCAACTCACAAAACATTTGGTTAGCAGATCCCCAAATTCTGAGGTATGCGGAGCCAGGCCTGCTAGGTGGTAGGAGAGGGCTGGTCTGTATGGCTCCTAGTAGATGGCTACTGTGTATCCCCAGAGTCCTGGGGAAGCAGTCATCCAGAACTGAGTGGCCACCAGCAACAGCTCAAAGCCAGAAGCTCCTGTCCACATGGCAATGATGGGACCGGGGATAGCCCTGGGTCACCTCCATGGGGACCTAGCGGGGACTGTACAGGAAGAAGGGTGGGCAGTTTTGAGGCAAGCCAGACCTCAGGGCCACGTGAGAAGGAAGATACTGCCCAGGGCCTGTGACCTCCCAGGACACTGTCAGGACCAGATGGCAGAAGAGTCACACCGCCAAGCTGAACCAAAGGAACTGCCAAAGAACTAGTGATCTCACCTGAGAGGGACGGCTATCTGGTGTTCACCCGAAAGATGACGGCATGGTGCTCACTTGAGAGAGACCACTATATATAGGGGTGGCCATGCCATGTTCACTAAGAAACACGGCTGTGGGCTAAAGAGATGGCTTAGCCATTAAGAGCACGTAGTGCTCTTGCAGAGGACCAAAGTTTGGTCCCCACATCAGGCAGCTCACAACTACCTGTAACTCCAGATCCAGGGAGATCTCATGCTTCTGTCCTCCACAGGGACCTACAATCATGTGGACATACCACCTCCAAATACATATAATTTTAAAAATCAAAATAAATCTTTTAAAAAGACTGCTCCTGGGGCTGGAGAGATGACTTGGTGGTTAAGAACACTGGCTGTTCTCCCAAAGGACTCTGAGTTAGTCCCAGCACCCACAAGGGGACTAACCATTGTAATTCTAGTTCTAGGGGAATCCGATGCCCTCCTCTGACCTCTGCAGTCACTGCCTGACAGGGGTGCACTCACATACAGGCAATATACTCATATACATAAAATAAAATAAAAAATAAGAAGAACACTCCTCCCCCACGCCTGCAGGAAGAGGCTTTCTTCTCTCAGCCCCAAGCGCTCTTTTTTTGCACATTTACTCATTTAGCGTATATGTGCGGAGGTCAGCAGACAGCTCACGGGAATTGGTTCTCTCCTTCTACCATGTGGGTTCTGGGGATCAAACTCAGGTTGCCAGGTTTGGCAGCAAGCACCTTTACCTGCTGAGCCACCTTGGTGGCCCAAGTATTCTTTCAGAGAAAGCTATAAAAATGAAGCATTCGTACTCATTCTGAGAAACTATGCATCAAATGTGGGGTTGTGTTCTTAAAAAGCCCAAGTTACCAAGGACTGTCAGCCTGGACAACATCAGGGCAGGTGCCTAGAGCCACTTCTCACGGGGTCCTCCTGCCCTAATCTTGAGGGCGAATGGTTGGCTCTTCCTGTGAGCCTCAAGTGGCTCATGGAAGGAAGGAATTTCAGCCATATCATGTCCAGGCCCAGGGGGTGGAGTCCCACACAGACCCACCTGGTAGATGGTGCTGCTCACTTCTCTCAGCCTCAGGGCACATGGCCCTGCACATCCAGAAGAAAGCCACAGCTGTCCCCATGCATATTTATTTTTCTGTCTGGTCTCTGATAACTTTTTTTCTTTTTGGACAGGGTTTCCCTGCAGCCCCAGCTGGCCGGGCATTAGCTATGTAGACCAGACTGGAGATCCACCTGCCTCTGCTGCCCGAGTGCTTAGACTAAAGACATGTGCCACCACACCCAGCTCTGGTAACTTTTTTAAAAGAATTTTTTGGGGGCTGAAGAGATGGCTCAGAAGTTAAGAAGACTGACTGCTCTTGGACCTGAGTTTGGTTCCCAGGACCTATTTAGTGGCTAACAACCATCCTTAACTCCAGTTCCAGGGGATCTGATGCCCTCTTCTGGCTTCCCAGGGCATTGCACACATGGGAGCATTTACATGCAGACAAAACACTCATACACATATATTTTTTTAAATTGTGTGTGTGTGTGTGTGCGTGTGCATATATATGTAAGTGCCTATGGAGGCCAGAAAATGACAGCAGATCCCCTGGAACTAGAGTCAGAGGTAATTGTGAGCTACCTGATGTGGGTGCTGTGAACCCAACTTGGGTCCTCTGCAAGGGCAGTAAGCATTCTTAACTGCTGAGCTTCCAGCACCTCTGTAAACTTTTAAAAAATATTTCATTTATTATTTTTATTATATGTGTATGAGTGTATTGCCTGCGTGTGTATAAGTACACCCATGTCATGCAATGCCCACAGAGGTCAGAAGATGTTGTTGGATCTCCTGGAACTGGAGTTACAGAGGGTTGTTAGCTGCCACGTGGGTGCTAGGGACTGAACCCAGGTCCTCTGCAAGAGCAGCCAGTGCTCTTAACTGCTGAGCCATCCCTCCAGTCCTGCGCTGTTAACTTTTTAAGATTGCCTTTATCCTCTTGATCTGCGTTTTAGGGTACATGGATCGTAGAGACTTGTTTACTATGCAGGGACCTCTTGGTTTGTCATATCTCAGGCTCATGTTTCTTTGATTCTGAGAAATGCTCAGCTGCCATTTCCACTGATACCATATTCTCCCCCTGGAAGATCAAGAGACCTCTTGGGCTTCTCAACTGTACTTTAATGCCTTGTTTCTCAGAACAGGGCAAGCCCCAGCACCCCAGCTCAGAAAGCCCAGGTCACTTTCTGTGTGCTGCCTCCCAAATAGGAGCTCCATTCTGTGCCCTTGATCACTGACACTCAACCACCTGTAAGGCCTCTGAAGGCAGGCCCATAGACACTCCTCTCTCTGCCCCCAGGACAGGCAGACACCAAAATATAGTGTACACTTGCTGAATGAGTAAATCCATCTGATACCACCAGAGCCACACAGCCACCTCCTCACCCGACTCCACCTGCTCACTCAACCATGGGTCCTGGGAACAGCCAGTGATAATATGCTTTTGTTTTAGGCACTATATATAGCATATTGGTTCCCCAGGGGCCCATATAGCTCAATTATTCCTATAGAAGTGGAGAAAAAGGAAGCCGAGATAAAGGAAGCCAAGTCAGATGCTGTCCTGTCCAGCCCTCAACTTCCAGTAGTGACAGCCCTTCCTCCACCAGCACAGCTGTACTTGGATATCCATGGGCTCTGGGGCATCTCATGAATCACTGGGCAGGTGCCCACAGTGGCAGAGGACCACTCAAAAAGGTCTGGCCCAAGTGAGGAGGCCCCTGGGCCATCAATCAAGGGCAGGGGCTAGACAGGTGCTGGTCACATGAACAGGTGGCATCTTAGGGTGGCAGAAACTCAAGATATAGAGGGGATGGCAGATCCTGGCCAGAAGGCAGAGGTGCTGATGTGGAGAGACTTTCCCTGAAAAGGTTCTTCCTCAAAGTCCAAGAGAACAGAGCAGAGACAACTTTCTCCTTGCCTGCCAGTGACAGGAAATCTTAGCATCTAAGGTCCTGACTAGGCCCAGGGGGCAGCTGGGTACCACACTGGCACTTGGCCTTCTGAGGAGAGGAGCTGTCCCCCATGCTGACATCAAACCTGAATTCCTTCTCTCTTGAGAGAATCAGGAAAGCTACACTGGCAGCCAAAACATTCAACTACAGTTGAGGTTCCTGATGTATCATTGCTGACATTTAGCATTCAAGTTGGTCCAACAGTTGAGCAGGTGTGGTGGCGTACACCTTTAATCCTAGCACTTGGGAGGCAGAGGCAAGTGGATCTCTGTGAGATCAAGGCCAACCAAGTCTACATGGCAAGTTCAAGGCCAAATGGGGCTATAGGGAGACCCTGTCTCAAAAGAACTTGACCCATCATCAGCTACTAGTCAGGAGGTTAAGGCAGGAGGATTTTGAATCTGAAGCCAGCCTGGGCTACAGAATGAGTGTGCAGCTAGTGTGACCACTACAGGGAGACCTTGTTTCAAAAAAATAGACATTTGACCTCTCACTAGTGCCTTCCAGCAGCCCCTACCTGACTGACAGGTGCTCAACAGGGAAGGCAGAATCTTCAAAAGCAGGTGGCACTCAGCTCCTTTGCCTTCTGAAATTCTCCTTTCCAGCTTACTTCCCTGTGTAACATTATCCCCAGGAACTGTGTTTTTATTGACCACCTATCAAACTTTTCTGCAACACCAAACCATAGATGGAATTTAATTTCTCCAAACTGTCAGGTCTCTCTGAGGATTCAAGATTTCTCCCAGATTAAGCTGTTGCAATAATATCAACAATATCCCAGCAAGCGACCTCAACAGGAGACAAGTCAGTAAGTGATCGTTTCTCAGAAAAACTTCAGTAAAAATGCTCTGAGTCAGTGGTGCAGCCAGCTCCTGACTCCAGCACTACCGGAGACTCACAATGGTGAGAACGGCCTCAGAGGCAGACTGCAGCTCCTTGTGGGCTTTAGCTGAGCACCATCAGAAGGTAGACCTGAGACTTCCTCATCACCAGTATGTCCTCCAGGAGGGGTTCGGGGGAGGGAGGTACCAAGGGGGTAACCACAGCCTGCATTCCTGACAGTGATTTCAAGGAGGGAGGGAACTTACAGCAGATGCAGCATCTTGGTCGGGCTCCACACTGAAGAGGCAGATAGCTGCCAAGACTGGCAAACGGTCGGCTCCCATGAGTCCCCTTCCCCCAGCATCTCAGAGAAACTTCCAGGTACCCAGGCCCCACTGCTGACAGAACTTTCTGGAAAGAAATCCCTTCCTCTGAGAAGAGAAGAGTGGTTTCATAGTGTCTCAGAGCTTCTGGACTCTGCGGATGAAGTTGCTAGTCAAGTGCAAAGTGATCACTCCGCCAAGAGAAGAAACAAGTCCTCTGTGATGCCAGGGTCGGGACACGCAGGGGTCGCATGGCCATGACAAACACCATTTAGAGGCAGGGGTGGGTTCAAGCCAAAGCCACCATCCCCAGTGCTGGGGCCACAGAAAGCAGCTGGGCCCAAGAGGACCACAGAGGGAACCTGGAAGAACAGAGTCAAGACCATGATCAGCAGAAGAACCAAATTTTTATGACTTTTAAAAATTTCTACAAAGGCAGGTTGGGCATGGTGGGTGTGCTGGATAGCTTTAAGTATCAACTTGACACACCTGGTTGAGGGAGCCTCAACTGGGGAATTGCCTCCATTGGACTGGCCTGTGGTCACGTCTGTGAAGCATTTTCTTGATTGTTGAGTGATGTGGGAGGGCCCAGCCCATTGTGAGTGGTGTCACCCCTGGGCAGGTGGGCCTGTGTTGCATAAGAAAGCAGGCTGAGCAGGGGCCAAGGGAGCAAGCCAGTAAGCAGCGTTCCTCCATGGCCTGTGCTCCAGCTCCTGCCTCCAGGTTCCTGCCCTGAGTTCCCATCTTGGGCTCCCTGATGAACTGTGACCTGGGAGATGTAAGCTGAATAAACTCTTTCCTCTCCAAGTTGGTATTGGTCAGAGTGTTTTGTCACAGCAATGGAGAAACAAACAAAGACAGTGGTGCATGCCTTTAATCCCAGCACTCAGGAGGCAGAGGCAGGTGGAGCCCTGTGAGTTCAAGGCCAGCCTGTTCTACATAGTGAGTTCCAAGCTGGCTGGGGCTACAGGAAGAACCTGTCTCAAAAAGACAAAAAAATATTTTTTTTTACAAAGGCAAAGAGACCAATGCCCAGTGTCACCTCACCCAACATTCAAGACACCTGCCAAGGCCCCTATGATGTGCATCGTCTTGGTAAATTGCCATGTACTGTTTGAGCTCACTGAAAGGCTGGCTCTAGGTTTTACACACACACACACACACACACACACACACACACCAGACCCAAGCATGTTTGTGTCAAAATGTCCTCTAAACTCCTGTGACCTGGGGCAGGCAGGCCCCCTAGCTCTGTAAAGGGAGGAAGAATCCTCAAACACAGTAAACACACTAAAAACACAGTAAAACACAAACAGTAAAAACACCTTGCCCTTTAGAACAGCTAGAAGGCAAATCACTTCCAGAAGACATTACTGTTATTTGTCCCAAGATAGAAAAATGCCCACAGTGTGAGAGAGAAGCCAGAAGGACAGCCGTGGAGAGAACTCTGCTCTGCCCCGGAGAGCACAGCTGTTTTGGGGCTTTCCCCAAGCACTTCCGCTGGATGTTGTGAGGGCCTGATTTGATGATGTCATTTGTCTGCTGCTATCTGTTCTTTCGCTTGGAAGCCCCAACCTGGGGAACACTCCCCCACCCAGAACTGTAGGTCAGGAATTGCAGCTGGCTGACTCAACAGGACAGTTTCTGCTGGATGGCTGAGGTCTCTGACTTGGTGATGCTGCCTTTGTTTGCTCTTTCACAGGCTGCTCCGTCATCTCTGCTGGATGCTGAGAGCGTCCACTTTGATGGTCCTTTGCTGTCTGTTGCTTCTTTCTGTCTGCTACTCACTTTTCTTTTGCTTTCTATATCATAGATCATTCCCCGGTCCATCAAGAACAGCCCTATTCTGTCAAGAGTTAAAACAGAAATCTGGCTTTTCAAGAAATGATGGTGGTAGGAACCAGTCCTGGACCCTACTGTCTGAGGTGGGGAATCTGTTCTAATTTTATACATTTGTTATAAACTGATTGGTTCCAGCACTGGTTCTAGAGCATGGAACAAACGCTAACCTGAGTTTCCAAAGGTCCAGCCAGGAGAGCTGTGCACAAACACCCTAGGGAAGCTTGACTGGCCTTGACCTGGCATAGGACCGGTCCTACAGGGACCCCTGGTGTACCCCACCTTATCTGCAGAGGCCCCAGAAACATATCCCATGCCACAATCCCTTCTTCAGGCCAGAAGATGACTGGGCAGTGTGGAGAAAACTGATGGCTTGGCGTCTGAGGTAGCAACCGAAAGGAGGATGTGGGGAGATGGGAACAAAAGCCAGAAGCAGGGAGAGCCACTGTGTGGAGGCAGCCACTTTTGCCTGCTGCCCTCACAGAGAACACCATTCTGGTCCCCAGTTCACCCAGCCAGGAACAACACCTCTACCACTAGACACCACAGAAGGGAAGACTCATCACCAGCTCCAAAGATGGACAGGGAGACATCTAAAGTCTATCAATTTTTAAAAATATATTTATCTATACAAGTAATATGTGATTGGTATGAAATACTTATTTAAAAAGACACAAGAAGCTGGGTGTGGTGGCGCACGCCTTTAATCCCAGCACTCGGGAGGCAGAGGCAGGCGGATCTCTGTGAGTTCAAGGCCAGCCTGATCTACATAATGAGTTCCAGGACAGCTGGGGCTACAGGGAGACCGTGTCTCAAAAAGAGCAAAAAAATAAAAAGACACAAGAAAGTATAAAGAAAATAAGATTTATCCATACGTGTTGCCACAGAGGCACAGCTGGAAGCACTGTTACCTGGCTGCAGGAAAACACACCCTCCATAAAACTACACTTTCCACCACTTCTCACCAGCTCTCTCACTGCACAAATACTTTGGCTACATGAAGTTCACACCACAGCAGCATTGTGTGTCTGTGTATGTTTATGTGTCTGTGTCCATGTGTGCAGATGTGGGTGCAGGTGTGTGTGCACAAGTGCATGCATGTGCACCCACTCAGCACTGGGTGTCTTCCTCAATCCATCTCCACCTAATTTTTTGAGACATGATCAATTGCGACCAGTGAGCCTCTCTCTGCCCCCCCCAAAGTGCTGGGCGACAGTCGCACCACTGTAGTGCCCAGGTTTGTCCCCCTACAGATCCACGGGGCTCTCCATCCCTGTATTAGTCAGGGTTCTCCAAAGAAACAGAACCGGTAGAATGAATATATAGAGATTTATCAGCTTAGCTCACAAGATAGAGTCCGAGTAGTCCAACAATGGCTGCACCACACTGGAGAGGCTGAGAATCCGTAGTCGCTCAGTCCATGAGGCTGGATGTGTCAGTAGTCCTGATCTGGCACTGAAGGTCTGACAAATTCCAAAAGATCACCTAGTCTTCAGTCTACAGCAGCAAGACGAACTCACCAGTGAGAGAGAAGGCAAGCATCAAGAAGCCCCACGTTCTCCTCTGCCTTAGCCTTTTATACCAGCTGCCATCAGAAGGTAACACGCACATTTAGGGTGTGTCTTCCAGCTTCAGATGATCCAATTAAGAAGATCTCTCTCATTTCAGTTAATCCCAGATCCAGTCAAGTTGACACCCAGGATTAGCCATCACAAGTGCCTTCTAGGTACCAGACGTTGTAAGCGCTTCTCAGCACTAGGTAAAGGAACCTTTATTGCAACGTAGAGAGTTATTGCTCTAATGCTGTTATACAGGTGAGGAAACTGTTGGCTATTAAAAAGTTACCTTTGTAGGCTGGTAAGGTTGCTTCATGAGCTTAAAGTACTTACCACCAAGCCTGACAATCTGAGTTCAATCCCTGGGACTCACATGGTAGAAGGAGAGAATACCTGCAAATTATCCTCTGACCTCCACATTTATGCCAGAGCACACATTTTGTTACAAAAATATATTATTATTACTGTTATTATTATTATGTGTGTGTGAGAGAGAGTTCATGATGTGTTGGAGGGTTCATGTGCTACATAGAGTGCATGTAAGAGTCAGAGGACAACTGGAGGGAATCACTTCTTCCACCATGTAAGTTGCAGAGCTTGAACTCAGGTCCCCAGGTTCACATGGCAAGTGCCTTTCCCTGCTAAGCCATCTCACTGGTTCACCTTCCTTTTAAAGAAGAGTTTCATTTATTCATTTACTTTTACTGTGTGTGTATATGTTTGTGCAGGTGTGTATGGGTAATATCACATTGAGCTTTTCCATGGGCTCTGGTCTTTATGCTTGAACTTCACCATTGGAGCCATCTCCCCAGCCCATTTCTTTTATTTTTGGTTTTGCCTTCTCTTTTTCACCCCTTTGGAGAGATGCCCTTATGAAAGAGACTGTGCTCTTAACATTCTGGTCACTTTTGTTTGCTCTTGGCTCTGAGTCTTCCTCATTGTTAGGCAGCTGACCCTAGGAAGCTCTTTTCCCTCGTGTTCTCTTGCCAGACAAGGTAGTTTGCAATGCAGATGATCACTAGGGGTAATAGTGAGTGGAATCATTCCCACTTCCACCCCTTGATTCCTGGACCCGTGAATCCTGGCTATAGGAAACTGTACCATATATTGGACGCTGATTCAAAGTATACACTGCCTTCTGGAGGACCCTGCCCCAGCCCTCCAGGCTACTGCCACCTAATTGTCACTGTAACTGTGTCTTTAAGAGGCCATTCTATCGTTCTATCAAGCCAGCTGCTTCAGGATGGTGGGGAACATGGTAAGACCAGTGGATTCCATGACCATGGGCCCACTGTCGCACTTCTTTGGCTGTGAAGTGAGTTCCGTGGTCAGAAGCGATGCTGTGCAAAATACCATGACAGTGGATAAGGCATTCTGTAAGTCCCTGGATAGTAGTTTTGGCAGAAGCATTATGTGCAGGAAAGGCAAATCCATAACCAGGATGGAAGTGGTCCAATGTAGTCAACCTGCCACCAGGTTGCAGGCTGGTTGCCACGGGGAACAGTGCCATTTCGGGGGCTCAGTGTTGGTCTCTGCAGTTGGCAGATCTGGCACTCAGCAGCAGCTGTAGCCAGGTCAGCTTTCATGAGTGGGAGTCCATGCTGTCGAGCCCATGCATAACCTCCATCTCTGCCACAATGGCCACTTTGTTCATGGGCCCATTGAGCAGTGACAGGGATAGCTGCCAGCAAGCAACGTGCCCCCTCCTGCCAGCCATGGCCAGGCTCTCATCCCTCCCTCCTCAGATCTGCAGCCTGCCTCGCTCTGATGGATACCTTACCGCCTCCTACCATGCTGCTGCAGTTGATGTGAGTCCCCCCAAGGACAGGTCTACCTGGTCTCTCTGGATGTGACACTGGCAGAAAGGTATTTGTAAGGGCTGGAGAGATGGCTCAATGGTTAAGAGCAATGGCTTCTCTTCCAGAGGACCAGGATTTGTTCCCAGCAGACACATGACAGCTAAGAACAGTCCATAACTCCAGTTCCAGGTGATACAACGCCCTCTTCTGACCTCCACAGTAAACTGCACCCGATGTACTTATACATCCAGGCAAAACACTCAGAGACAAAATAAAAATAAACAATTTTTTTAAAAGAAAGAGGCTCTGCATGGCTGGACAGGAAATGACATCACAGGCTTGTTATACACTTAGTTCCAAGCTGGTGATGCTATCTTGGGAGAGTCTAGAAGCTTTAGGGGTGAGTGAAGGAAATAGGTCACTGGGGGACATGCCTTTGAAGCTTCAACCTTCTATCAGCTCTCTGCTCCTGCCCACTCTGAGGTGAACAGCCTCCTCCACCACTTCTCTCTGCCACTATACTATTCTACCAGGCACACAGGACCAGGTGACCAGGGACCGAATCCTCAGAAATCACGATCCAAAATAAACCCTTTGCCCATTAGGCTACATCAAGCAGCATGTCACCAAGATGAGAAAAGTAACAGGCACCACCACACAATCTGCTCGGCTTCCATTTTCTTCCTAACCCCTGTAAGGCAGCCCCTCCTCTCCCTTTTCTGCCTCGGTGAATGGGCCTCTGAGTAGGTCATTTACTGGGAGGGTTTGTTACCCAAGAAGAACTCAGTCCATCTGTTGTCCTGGATATCTACTTTTGTGTGCTAAATAACAAACTGCCACAAACACCTGCTCAAAATGACCCAATGAAGGATACAGCTCTGCGGGTCAGAAGCCAGGTATCGCATGCCCTCATTCTCCCTCAGGGTCTCCTCCCTACCTTTTTCTGCTGTGAGGTTTCGGGAGGAGAAATTACATCCACGCTCACTCAGGGAGCTGGCAGAATCCAGTCCCCCTGCTCACTGACAGCGGGGGCAGAGCAGCCCACATGCCTCTGCGTATGCCCCCTCATCCTGGAGCAGCAGAACCGCTTGCCTTACCGCTCTGTGATTTCCACCACCTGCTGGTGAGAGGCCTACTCCTCAGGGCTGCTGGACCAGATCTACTGATGACCTGCGCAGGGGAGCACCAGGCATGCATGATGAAGTCAGAGCTAAAATAGCTTATTTCAGGGGCAGGGGACTAGGATGTAGAATTTCAGGGGCCAGTTTTTTTGGTTTTCTCTCTTTTTTTTTTTTTTTTTGTCATTTTCAGACAGGGTCTCTCTGTAGTCTCAGCTGGCCTCAAACTCAGAGATCTGCCTGCCTCTGCCTCTCAAGTGGTAGGATTAAAGGCATGTGCCACCTCGCCGGACTTCAGGGGCCAATCTTTGGCCCTGGTTTTTGCACCAAGTCTGTCCCCAACTCTGAGTAAGCTCAAGACTTGCAGGCAGTTGGCATTTTCTCTCCTTGGGGTGGGCATGATGCATTCCTGAGGTTTATCCACGCCTTACGTGGAAGCAACAGTCCTCCCATGGTAACTGGGATTCTCAAGTGTACTGCGTCTTCAACTTGTTTACAAAGAACTAGGTTTGTCTTCAAAGTTGGGTTGTACTTGCCATCACAACACCTCACATTTCTGGAGGTGACGTGCACTTGGCTGAGTTCCTCAAGCACCAACCTTCTGTGGGTCAGAGATGCTGAATCCAACCTCATTGATGGGCAGGAAACAGAGGCAAAGAAAGGCCTGATCAGAGTCAGGTGGGCCAGCTCTTGGTCCTGCCCCCACCCTGGGCTGTTGAGAGTGCTGCTGTGTGTGCCACTTTGCTGGGTCGTTCGTCACACTCTAGCACTGGCCCTCCTCACCGCTTGCTCCATGCAGTTTCTCAGCAAACATGCTTACCAGGGACTCCAGAAGACTGCTTAAAGGGCACAAGACTTCCACTTGGGGTGATGAAAATGTCTAGAGCTAGGTAGATGTGGGGGCTGCATGTTGTAAATGTACAAAATGCTTAAAATTGCTCACTTTAAAATTATGAATTTGGGCTGGGTGTGGTGGCTCATGCCTTTAATCAGAGCACTCAGGAGGCAGAGGCAGGTGGATCTCTGTGAGTTCAAGGCCAGCTGGGTCTACACAGCGAGTTCCAGGCCAGCTGGGGCTGTGGGGAGACCCTGTCTCAAAAAAGACCAAAAGAAAAAAATTATGAATTTGGGGTTGGAGAGATGGCTCAGTGGTTGAGAGCACTGACTGCTCTTGCAGAAGATCCAGGTTTGATTCCCAGCACCCACATGGTGGCCAACAACCATCCATAACTCCAGTTCCAGGGGAGCCAGCGCCCTCTCTGACCCCTTCAGGCATTGCATGCAGGGATGCACTTACATACAAGCAGACAAAACACTCATACATAAAATTAAAATAAATCAATAAACATTTTTCAGTTAAGGACTAGAGAGATGACTTGGTGGTTAAGCACACTGGCTGCTCTTACAGAGGACCTGGGTTCGATTCCCAGCACCCACATGGTGCTGACAACCCTCTGTAACTCCAGTTCTAGGGATCCAATGCTCTCTTCTGACTCCTTGAGCATTGCACAACACGGGTGTACTTACATACATGCAGGCAATACATTCATACCCATAAAACAAAAATGAACAAATAAATAAAATATTTAAAAATTTTTTGAATTAATATTAAGTAAAATGGTGAATTTGGGGCTGGGGTGTCGTTCTCAGGCGGGATGCCCAACTACAGCACACACCCTGACTTTAGTCCCCAAAGCTGCCAAACCGATAAAGTAGCTCAATTTTTGTTACCTGAATTTGACTTAAACAAATGTCCTAGAGGGAAAAAATACCACTCCACGGAGGTGCGTACCAGAGAGAAGCCACCTCCGGTACAGCCAGCCTCACTGAGCTCAATGACAGGCAGGCACACACAGTGCACCCCAGTCTTCCCCCTTAAACAGCACCAAGCAATCACTTTCCATACTCATTAATAACCAGTGACTAAGTAAACCCCGATTACAGAAAAAATGACAAGCAGAAATGGACCAAAAAGCATGAAATAGGCAAGATTTAAAAAAAAAAAAAACAAATAAATGAGTAGACACTTACACTGTCTCTTCTTTTCAGCCATGTGTGCAATGGACAAGATTTGCAAAGAGGCCAGAAAAGCCAGAGTTTATAAAGCAGGTGTCCTGGCTAGCTTTCAATCGCTGTGATGAAACCTGTAACTAAAACCAGTCTGGGGAGGAAACGGTTTATTTTATCTCACATCTCCCATGTCACAACTCATCACTGAGGGAAGTCAGGGCAGGAACCTGGAGGTAGGAGCTGAAGCACGGGCCGTGGAGGAACACTGCCTACTGGCTTGCTCCCCTGGCCCCTGCTCAGCCTGCTTTCTTACACAATACAGAACAACTTGCCCAGGGGTGGCACCACCCAGAGTGAGCTGGGCCCTTCCACATCACTCAACAATCAAGAAAATGCCTCACAGGCATGGCCACAGGACAGTTCAATGGAGACAATTCCTTAATTGAGGCTCCCTCTACCCAGGTGTGTCAGTGACAACTAGAGCTGTCCTGCACAGCAGGTCAGGATAGACTCATCCTTTACAGTGGATGAAAATTAATTCAGAGTTCTTTGTAAGACCGTCATCTCCCTGCATCTTACTCATGCATCTCAAAGGAAAATGTTTTTGAGACAGGATCCCAACACCTAGTCCAGGCTAGCCTCAAACAGGAGCTCCACCTGCCTCAGCCTCCCAAGAAGCTGGGATTAGAGCCCACATCCCCTGCCTAAAATTATTTGTTTTTATTTATTTTTATTTTATGTGTATGAGTGTATTGCCTGCATGTATGTGAATACACCCATGTCGTGCAATGCCACGGAGGTCAGAAGAGGGCTTCGGATTCCCCTGGAACTGGAGTTAAGGATGGTTCGTAGCTGCCATGTGGGTGCTAGGAATCGAACCCAGGTCCTCTGCAAGAGCAGTCAGTGCTCTTAACCGCTGAGCCATCTCTCCAGCCCCTAAAATTATTTTAATACAACTAAATTTTGCAGCTCACTGTGTGCCATCCCTTCCCTAAACTTTTGCCATAACCCAGAGGAAAAGTTATCAAGGGAAATGTTAGCTCTCCTTAATTCTTTTGCCAAAACGCCCACCTCCTGTCTTCCCACACCCTGTATTTAAACAGGCATCACTAGGGCTTTGATCCACGAGTTTAATGAGAGTCATGCATCACGCACCTCAACTGAGAGGACAAAAATGCAGATAAGTGTGCCAGCTAGATTGATCCTGGCATTCCAAGAAAGGACTTTGTATGCCTTTTTAAACTCAGGCATACAGGTGCTTTTGTTTCTGTCTCGGAAGGAAGCAAATTTACAGAGCTTCCCCTAAAAGGACCACAGGCTGTGTCTTTCTCACCACTAAAATCATCTCATTGATTACAGCCAGTCAATTATTTCCCATCCAAAGGCCCTGGGTCCCCACAGCTCTTCGACAAAGGGCACCTGAAAGCCTCCCAGCAACTCAGTGAGAGGGACCCAGAGTCCTCCCCAGCACCTTAGTACAGAATACCCGGAGGCCCACATAGGTCCTCAGCACAGGGCAGCTGGGGGGTCCTGTAGCCTTGATATGGGGCTGTAGGCTGTGGAGGCACCTGCAATATCAGGCTTCCTCTGCAAAACCGAGCACCAAACAGCATTTGCATCCTCTGGGTCATTATGGATAATTTCACTCTCTGAAAGCTTGCTGTTTCTCACATAATGTGGTAGGCAGCACCCATTTAAAACTCCTGGGCTGGGAACTTTCTAGAAGGGAGGCTGTGCAGGCTGCAGACACAGTGATTTTTCAACTTCCCCCAAAAAGTTAAAGGTTGCAAGGTTATTTCTGACCAGGGACCTGTGAGCCTGTTCTGTTACCTCCACCTCTCCCTCACACTGCCATCTGCAGGGCAGCTTTCACCTGAGCCTGGCTCTTATGGCCCCTCCAGACAGCTTGGTTGTTTCCATGTGTCATCCTAAAAATATATTTTTGGTTGTTTTTTACTCTATAAAAAGGACGTCATGCGTGTGAGCTATTTTGATGCTGGTGTTCTACACTTACCTCGGTGCTGCTGAGACGGGTTCACACCCTGCCACCCTGTTCCACTGTGTCTCTCACACAATAGCCCCAGGGTACACACATCATATCATGTCCGTCAGCTATGCCCCAGGGAACTGAGTACTTCTTAGTTCTTGGCCGCCTTGAGCAAAGCCTCAAAAACTCTTGCACCCCAGTGTGCCAGAGGCACTTGCGGTTCCAGTAGCTGCTGTTAATTAATTGCTACAAACATTGTATCTTAGAACAACTGGACTTGTATCTCGCCATCTGGAGGCTGGGACCACAGCAAGAGCCCCTTGGCCTTTTCAGTGCCCAGAGCAGGGGACTCTACTTGACAGCCTCCCCTACCACTACACTTACAGTCCCAGGACCTTCCCCACTGATCAGGGAAATCTACTATCCCAGGGGCACCTCATCATCAGCCACAGTCCCTTGGCCACACCTTGCTACACAGTCTCCAGGGATCCGGGGGCATCTAGGGCCAGCATTCGACCTGTGGGAGATACAGTGCTGCATCAACCCGCAGACTCATCTGTGGTCCCACGATCACACATTCTCCAGCATCTGGAGCCAGAGGCCTTCACATTGCCAGGAGAAGGATAAGGGTGGACTCAGTTATGGTCCCAGTACCCCTCAGGTCACTGAATTTTCTTACCCCAGGGGAGTGTGAGAGCAGTCACAATTTATGTGATATAAAAGCCCTGACTGTGCCTAAAGACACTACACCTTCTAACAAAAAATGCTGCTAAACCAGATCACAGCTCCAAGCCTTGTTTTCTGGGTACATGGGGCCTAAGACTACCACCACGCACACCTGTGCTGAGTACTGACTGTGGACTTACACTTCCTCCACAGAGTGCAGATACCCCCCAAGGCATCAGGGGGTATGCACTGCCCTCTGTTCTTCAAACCACCCAATACCCCACACCCCACAAAATAGTACCACAGTCCACATGCTCTGCATATAATGTGGTCAAGGCAAGACCATG
Source organism: Nannospalax galili (assembly GCF_000622305.1). Lineage (NCBI taxonomy): Eukaryota > Metazoa > Chordata > Mammalia > Rodentia > Spalacidae > Nannospalax > Nannospalax galili. The sequence goes on from NW_008345700.1 coordinate 1,503,105, forward strand.
CCCAAGGTCAAAGACAAGATCAATCCCATGATCGATGACTTTCCCACTAACATTGCAACTTCATTCAACTGAGAGAAACTTCTATCTTCCTTCCACAAAGTGGGATGAAATCGTACAGCCTCCTGGTGTGAAACCACCCGTGTAGGACTGGGAAGACTTGGGCACTCCCTTATCAGCTTGAATTTGCCCTCTTCATTCAGCTCTGATCATACCAGCTCCAGTCTGGAGCGCCAATTGTTACATGGTAAAACTAACAAACACGCTTATGAGTAAGGAATGAACGGCAGTGCGGGTTCCACACAATAGCTAAGGTGCTGTGACCACTACTTGACCATGCTGCTTGCTGTCCAAGAGCAGACAACTGTGGAACAAAGAGCCCCTCCTTTTAAACCATACTACCTTTTCTAAGCAAGCCTCTTTGTAAGCCTCGGGAGTGTCCAAGTGGGCCGGTCCCCTTACCCCTGTCCTCTAGCTGGTGGTAAATGGCATGAGGGGCAGACCTGGGCCTCTGCTCAGGGTGGCCTCAGGTAAAGCATGTGAGCACCCCATACCTGGGACATTGACCAAAAACCCCAGTTCCCTTTGGCAGCATACCATTTAGCTGGACCAGAGTGACAAGCCCTGAATGATCAGGCTCCCCAGTGTCGATAGACGCGGGTTCAGGTGCAGGCACAGATATGCAAGGGTGCTTATCAGAGTGATCAGTTTCAGTGATCCTAGCAGTTCTGCAGTCCCATGCTAGGCACTCTGTGATCTGGAGACCCCAGCATGTTGCCAGCTGACTTAGGCGAGCGTGAGAGCCTCAGAGCCAGGCAAGCTGGGTGCCAAAGAGCCCAGGGGCTACTGGTGTTGGTCCCGGAATGTGATGTGTCCAAGGCTGGGAACCTGTTGGTGGAGGTCCAGACCACCTGACCCAGACAGCCTCAGGGCTTTACTCTGACTATGGGAGTGGGGGGGCGGGCGGTGCTCTGAGTTGGAGACAAGACAGGAACTGTTTAAGGCTGGTCCGGTTGCATCAGAAGGGGCCACAGTCTGGTATTTTATTATGTACTATTTTAAATTTCAGTAGCATAATGTGTATAACAGAAAATCTGCCATTTTAACCATTTTTTTAGTCAGTCTCTCTCTATGTAGCCCAGGCTGACCTCAAACTTGAGATCCTCCTGCCTCTCCCTCCTGAGTTCTGAGATCATGGGCATACACTCCCATGCCTGGCTCCATTTTAGGTATTCTACAGTGTCCAGTTCAAAAGTAGTAAGCACGTTCATGTTGTTGGGCGACCATCCCCTCCAGCCATTTCCAGAACTCTCTCATCTTCACAGACTGAAACTCCATCCCACTAACATGCCTTGTCAACTTGACTGGATTTGGAATCACCTAGAACACACTCCTAAGCATGTCTGTGAGGGTGTTTCCACAAAAGTTTAACCAAAAAGACACGATCCACCTTGCATATGGGGCAGCACCATCTCCTGGGCTGGCATCTCAGCCTAACCACAAAGGGGAAAGGAGGGAGGAAGCTCAGCACTGGCTTGATGATGCTTCCTGAAGACACAGCATGACCAGTCATTGCACGTTCCTGCCACCGAGCTTTCCATCATGATGGACAGTGTTCTTCTGAACTGTGAGTCAAAATAAGCCCTTCACAGGAGGGAGTTTGAATATGACAAATATATCATATGAAATTCTCTAACGAAAATATTTTTAGTTTTTTTATTTATGTATTTTATGTGTATTGCCTGCATGTAGGTAAGTGCACCCATGCTGTGCAATGCCTGAGGACAGAAGAGGCTGTGGGATCCCCTGGAACTGGAGTTACAGACAGTTGTTAGTTGCCATGTGGGTGCTGGAATTTGAACCTGGGTCTTCCGCAAGAACAACCAGTGTTCTTAACTGCTGAGCCATTTCTCCAGCCCTTTGGTTTTGTTTTGTTTTGTTTTGTTTTGTTTTGTTTTGTTTTGTTTTCAGACAGGGTCTCCCTGTAGCTCCAGTTGCCCTGGAACTCACTATGTAGACCAGGCTGGCCTTGATCTCACAGAGATCTGCCTGCCTCTGCTTCCCAAGTGCTGGGACTAAAGGCATGTGTCACCATGCCCAGCACAGCAAAAAATATTTTTTTAACAAAATAAGTGATTCGGGGCTGGAGAGATGGTTCAATGGTAAGAGCACTGACTGTTCTTGCAGAAGATCCGGGTTCGAATCCCAGCACCCAGGTGGTAGCTAACAACTGTCTGTAACTCCAGTTCCAGGGGCTCTGATTCTGTTCTCCGCAGGCAGTGTACCACATGGGTACACTTACCTACATGCAGGCAATATATGCATACACATAAAATAAAAATAATAAAATTTTTTAAAAAGGAAGTGTTTCATAATTAGGTTGGTTTTTGTCAGATATGTGGTCACAACAAGAAAAGTAATACACACAAAATTGGCACTAATAAGTGGGATTGTCTATGAAAGCTGTGACTGTGTGACGCACAGTCCTTCTGAACTGGGAGAATTTGGAGCTATGGGTAAAAGAACCCTCTGACTGCTAGAAGTAGGGGTTACAGGGCCGTCCTGGTAGTTTGAAGAGTGATCATAGCAAGGAATCTGGCTACTTTCTGCCTGGGTCCTGAGTTGAGTGAGGCTGAATGCAGGAGAAACGTCCTAAGTTGTTTAACAGAGGAAACTTTAAGACAGCACAGCATCCAGGCTGTGGCTTGGCTACTGTTCACTGTTCTTAGTCAGATTTAAAGTGAGCAAGGAAGAAAAATGTACACTTTGGTGAGAAAATGAATGTGAGGGAATTAAGGTGCAGACAACTTAAATGCAAAAAAAAAAAACCAGGTATTACGATCAAAGAACTCCAGGCTCTGCACTCTGACAACAGGAAAAGCACCTAACAGCAAAACACCAGGAGATTCACCTGAAAGGGGCCTGCACTGCAATGCCACCACAGGGGCTCCTATCTCCAAAATGGCTGCCTAAGGACGTGGTGTCCCAGGATGAACCTTGAAGGTACCCAGAGGCCACTACTGCTGTGGCCCAAGAGTACCAGGCTTCATCTTGGGCTGGCAGCAAAACCTGGCAGTGTTGCTCCCATGGTATTGGTTTTATAAGCATGAAAGATACGAGAGAGGATTGTGGAGGCTTGCACCAAGGTACCAGGAAGGCACTGAGGCCAGGTAACGAGTCATGTTCCTGACAGTAGCCCTCAGAGACCACTGCATGAAGCTGTGAACATGAAGCCAAAGTTGCTATGGAGACCAGGATGTTGGGAGATGCCAGGACTATGGGATGGCACAGAGTAGAGTCAAGCCCAAGAAAGAGGCCACACACAAACCAGGCAGCAGAACCGGAGGGGTGGGGATACCCAAGACTGCTGGAAGCCAGATGACACCAAGAGCCCCAGATACCAGACCCGGAGCTGCAGGGTTTGGTGTCTGCCCTGCTGTGCTTCAGTCTTAACTCTGGTCTGACCTTTCCTTGCTGGGCCTCTGTCTCCCTTTATGAACAGGTATATTTGTTCTATGCCACTGTATATTGAATATTGTATATAGCTTGGATTTTTATTTTATATGGCTCACAGAAGAGACTTTTGAGCAATGCTGGAACTGTTAAGATTTGGGGAACTTTTGGAGTTCCCAAATGCCCTATGCCTTGGAGACCAGGCATGGTACATTAAGGTTTTGGGACCAGTGAGATGACTCAGCAGATAAAAGCACTTGCTGCCAAGCCTGACAGCCAGAGTCAGATCCCCAGGACCCACTTGGTGAAAGGAGAGGAACAAACAGAGGGCAAATTGCCCTCTGACCTCCATAGGTGGACCAAGAATGCGCGCGCACGCGCGCACACACACACACACACACACACACACACACAAATTAAACGTAATGAAAAGCTGTTTCAGAGTAACATGTTTGGGTGTTGAGTTGGTAAAGAACAGGCATGTAGCAGAAAAACTTCATTGTCAACTGGACTGAATTTGAAATCACTCCGGAGCCACGCCTTCAATTGTATCTGGAGCGTGTTTCCAGGGACAGTGAGGAGGGAAGATCTACTCTGAATGTGGGCCAGGCCATTCCAGGGGCTGAGGTCCCACAAATGAAAGGGGGATCAAAGCACACACCAGCATGCATCTGTCTGACCAGACTCTGTCAACAGCCACCTCATGTCTGGACGGCCATGCCTTCCTCTGAACTATGAGGCAAATTACACTGTTCCTTAAGTGGCTTTGCATCAGGTGTCTGGTCACAGCTGCAGGAAAGTTAATGGGTCCTTCACTCCAGTCCTGACAATGACAACTCTATGTCTCTGCAAATCTGACCCCACTGGGAACTTCATATAAGCATAACCATCTCAGACTGTCTCCTTCTATAACTGGCTTTCTTTCAGTTGGCATAATGTAGCTGCAAGACTTTTATAGGAAGACATGAACAAAGTGTGTTCAACTGACACAGGGCTCTAATGACAGGCCCCAGAGACTTGATGTCACCCAAGTCTAGCTTGGTGAACCTAGTAGTTTAATTGGAGTTACTTATAAAAGCATGAGAGAGGGGTGCTAAGAGAAGCCGGGGAGAGGGGTTACTTACAGGAGCATGGGCAACGTACAGCCGCTATACCACCAAAAAAGAGTCTCCCCTGACCCAGCAATTGTTAACCCTCTACATATCCTCAGAAGGGAAGGGCTAGAGAGCCCTAACCTCATGCATACTCCCCACAGCCTTCCATGAGGGAATGTTGGCCAAATCTTGTGAGGATTTTTTAAAATATTTAATTTATTATTTTTATTTTGTATGTATGAGTGTATTGCCTGCATGTGTGTAAGTGCACCCATGACGTGAAGTGCCTGAGGAGGTCAGAAGAGGCTGTTAAATTCCCTGGAACTGGAGGCCATGTGGTGTCAGGAACCTGGGTCCTCTGCAAGAGAAGTAAGGTTCCCAGGCACGAGTGTCGCACAAGGCTGCCTGCTGTTAGCTGTCTTTGGGAACAAGGCTTGAGGAGACAGGGCTGCTGCAGGCAGGACAAAGAACGGCCGCCGCTGGGAGGAGGCCCAAACCTCACCCCGAGGCTCTTCCACTTCTGCCCCTGTGATGCCCTTGAGTCGGTGTGTTCAAAGCTCTCTGGGTCCTTCTACTACAACTCCTTCTCTGACATGTGCCTGTCACACTGCAGACAATATCCGTGCAGCAGCTCTGGTGTCTCCAAAGCATGGTATCCCCAGCCCTCCCAGGCTGCACCTGGCAATGCTGAGAGGGGATGCCAGGCACTGCCACGGCCTGGCCTGGCCTAGCCTGGGGACCACAGAGGGAAGGCTTTGTCAAAGGCTCTTGAGGGAGCACATAGAGCCAGGGATTCTCAGGTTTTCCATTTTCCCTATGGGAAACCATCCACAAAGCACCTTCTGGCACTGCAAGCATGCAGGAGTCAGGAAAGGGGCCAGAATCTTCTCTGGGGCCCTACCTGACCCACACAGCTTGGTCCTGGGCTGCTCAGTTCAGAGCCCTGGCTGACCTGACTTAAAGGACAGTTTTAGAGCAAAGCTGCCTGCTCCCAGGGACCAATGCCCAGGTGCTGGAGCAGAAGGGTAGTCCTTGGATCTCCTGAGAGCCTCTGTGCTTAGTTCAAAGCGCTATGGGTTCTGGCTGTCACCCTGCAGCTGAGGAGACTGAGCAGCTCCTGAGTTCCTGGGCTTGTCTTATCTCACCTGCCTTCCATAGTATAGTATCCAAACTGCAGCTTAGTCCTCCAGCAGGAAGGCTTCCAACAGCAATTGCAGCCTCCTTGGGTTCACATTCAGGGTTGGATGAAGCCAAGTCTGTCAGGATTCCATTAGCCTTGGGAAGTGTGGCTGATCCTGATGAATCCTCACAATGCTGAGAGAAGTCTAAAGCCATCAAGATCACAAAATAACACATACGCAGTAGAGTAAAAATGTCCTGGATCTAAAGCCTGCCAGTCACATTCAGAAGACATGTCTGGGTACGTCTTGGCTACCCAGATCCAAATGTGGCCATCTCTCTCTAAACACGTGAAGGTTGAAACTGGAGTAAGGAAAATTCACCACTAATGTATAGTGTTGAACAGTCATCTGACAAACGCTTCCTAAGCTCCCACCATATGTCATGCTGGCCTGGGTTCCAGAAGCCCCCAGGCTACTGTGGGAGGCAGAGGGGTCAACACAGTAAGGGATACTCCAACAGAAAGAAGAGGGGGCCCTGGGGCAATGCGCTCGTGCAGAGCATTTCTACACCAAAGAGCTTGTCCCCTAGTGCTGCTGGCCGATGTTCCCTCCATTCCCAGTGAACTGACCCCACCTGGGGATGGGCTCTAGCATGGCAGCCCCATCCATGACCCATCCAGCAGAGGTAGATAGCACTGGTCACCTGTCCTGGCTAGAGGCCACCCTGAAGGGTCATCCCAGCTTCTGGGGCCTCAGGGATCAGCTGAGGCCATCCTTAACCCTGCACTACAGCCCACTTCCCCTACACCCAATTTTCCTTCCTTCCCTTCTTTCCCAAGGGCTTCCCATGGAAAGCTCTGAAGGCCAACCTCCATCTCGAGCTGCCTCCCCAGAAAGCCAGTGACCTGCTGCTGGAAACCTGAGCCAGGTCATAGCCCTTCCCTATGGGAAACACACACACAGGCACACAGATAGACATACACTCATGCACGCACACTCACACACGTGTGCACACATATGCACATACACAGGCATAGATGCATGCACATGCACACACAAGCTCTGCAGCTGGCAGGCAGCTTGCCAGTACTGGCGCAGACTCACACCCTTGCTTTGGGAAATGACAAGCTTTGGGCCCATTCCCTTCCACCACTCTGTAGAAACTGCCCCAGGATCATCTCCTGCTGACATCTCCCAGCAGGACTTTTAAACACCCTCCAAGAGTCTGGCCAGGTGGGCTAGCTCTGCTCACATCCATGACAACAACCAGTAAATGTGTGGCTCTTTCTAGAGCACGGCTGCTGCTCCTGACCCCCGTGCTCAGCTTTGCCCCCCTCCCCCCTCCTTGCTGCCATGGTCAGTGGCCTCTTCCTCTTCTCTCAAACCTCTCTCCTCTTCAGAAGTCACCTGTTCTGTCTGTTATCCCACTGTCTGCCCCGTGTTCATTCACACACTGAGCTCATGGTCAGGGGTCAGGCATCTTAACTCCATCCCACACCAGTTCACACCCATCCAGGCCTTCACCTCATTCTCGAGGGCACTCTCGCCAGACACACGGGCACCAGTCAATCCCCAGCAGCTGCTATTTGGATCTGCCCACACGCACAGCAGCACCTCAGCCCTTGCCTCCCACTCCTTCCTTCTGACTTCGATTTCTTTTGGAGAACATTTTCCAGTACTTCTTCAGCAGGGATTTGGGGGCGGTTACTGTTTTCATCTAAAGCTGTCTTCCATTCCACTCTCCTTTTCGAATTTCAGCTTAGCTGAGCCCAGGACTCTGTTTGCTCCTTCAGCCCAGAAAGATCTCCTTCCACAGACCTCTGAGCCTGGAGTCTTTACCCAACCAGCCCAGCTGTCCCATGAAGTGACAGCCTTTTGCCAGTCCAGTCTTTTCCCTTTGCCCTCTTGATATCTGCATTCCACAGTGTGTTGGGGTATGGATAGTGTCCCCCAAGCACCCAGTGGGAGTTAAGACTTGGTCCACAGGGTGGTGCTGTTGGGTGGCAATGGAACCTTTAGGAGGTGGGACATGGTAGGAGGTCCTTAAGTCAATGGGATCCCTGAAGGGAATGTAGCCTCTCTGACTTCCTGTTTGGCAATGAAATCTCTCTCTCTCTCTCTCTCTCTCTCTCTCTCTCTCTCTCTCTACCAAAGGCCAAATCAATGGGGCCACCTGAATACAGACTTGAACCTCCAAACTGTGAGCCACATGAGCTTGTCTCTTATCAAACCTGCTGCCTCTACCATAGTCCACTCTCACCAAAGGCCAAATCAATGGGGCCACCTGAATACAGACTTGAACCTCCAAACTGTGAGCCACATGAGCTTGTCTCTTATCAAACCTGCTGCCTCTTCATTTCACCATGACAGAACAGCCTCTTGCTCACAGAACCATCAGCGCACCTGGCTATGCTCAATACCACTCTGGGCCTTGGGCTTACTGAACCCCATCATTGACCTCTGGAGACTGCCACCTATGAGCTAAAACATCTCCACTCTACTCTCTCTCCTGAAGTCCCATCACACATGCCTTGAACAGGCTCCCCACCCCCATTCCCCTCACCTCACATGCCTTAGCCTCAGCCAACATTAAAGTACCTCCCAGGATCCACCCTTCACACACATACACTGAAGAGGCTGACAACCCTGACCCAGTGAGGACCGTAGGCACCACAGTGATGCTGTGTGACTTCCGTGCTAAGCCTAGGATGCACAAGGTCACTACTGCTCTCCTACCCAGAAACTGCCCTGCATCTCCATTCAGGGCTGGGGATATAGCTCAGGGGTAGAAAGCACCTCAGCATGGGCACATAGGCCCTGCCTTCTACCCCCTGTAGTAGGAAAAAAAGAATAGAAAAAAAATCTCAAATGAGCCTCCAGCAAGATGAGACCACAGAATGCTGCCCTGTGGACCTGTAAGGCCCAGCTAGACCATCCTGCTCAGCCAAAGCTTCACCCCAGGAATTACAAAGCCTGGTCAAAGCTTTACCCACTGGACCATCCTGCCCATCTGAAGCTTCACCTCTGGACCACCATGCCTAGCAGAGACACCTGACAGAAATCCCAGCCCAGATGAAACCTGACCCAGGCAGCAGATACCCCAAACCATGGGCAAATGAGGGGTGGGTGACTCTGGGAAGTGTCTAGTTCCAGGGGTTTCATAGGCAGTGCCCCCCACACTCTGCCTTGAGCTTCAGTTGTGCTTACCCTGGAGCTAAGGGATTAGCCTTCCCTCTTGCCAGCTGGGTACTTAAAGCCTATCTCCATTCATTTTTCTAGAATTTCTGGACAACTGTGGTGGGGAGGTCCACCTGCCCTCCACTCTGGGCCAGGAGCCAAGTCCATTCTTTTCTTTCACCCTTCCCACGGGCACTGCCTGACCCTCAAACATTCCAGTCCAAATTCAGACTCCTGCCCCACCCCAGTCCAGGCCCCACCCACCCCATCCAGGCCCCACCTACACCTATCCAGACCCCACCCACCCCATCCAGACCCCTGCTTTCATCCTTTCTCTCCACCCAGGGCCACCAGCTGTCTGCACTGCAGTCACTCTCCCCCAGTGTCAGCCTTGCCCCTCCCCCGGCAGGCCTAGAGTGATTCCCAAAGGCAGTGCTGACTCCAATGTAGCCCCACCTCATCCCTATGCACCAAGCACAGTGTGCTACTTAGCCAGATCAACCCATATCTCAGGCACCCCCTGTCCTGAGGCACTGAGCCTTTGCTTTCACTCTGCTGAACCATCTGTCCCTCCACCTTACCAGCTGATTGGCTACCCCTCTGAGGCCTACCCTACTCATTTGGGGGTAGGCCCCCATAACCCAACAGTCTCAAGGCTCCCCACGAGGCCAGCACACCTCCCAAATTGGAGCTGAGTCATGCTCAGCAGAGCAACTCAAGTGAGAAGCGGCTGTAGAGATTTGATGGAATTAACTCCTAACAATGCCAGACACACACCTTACCTCTCACCTTCTAGAAACTCAGAGCTGCCCAAGCAGAAAGAGAGGCAGAAGCAGGACTCACGGATTCTCCTCAGAGTCATCCTCCAGGTGACTTTACCAGCAGGGCTAGCAGGGTGCACTTTCAAATGAGCGGACATCAGCTGTGGGCCCAGATCAGCAGCACTCCAAGAACGAGCACCCTGAACCTTCTTTCCCCTGATTATTAATCTCAAAAGGTGCTACAGGGTTGGTGAGATGACTCAACAGGTAAAGACACTTGCTGTCTGGCCTGACAACCTGAGGTTGAGTCCAGGGACTGATATGATAGACGGCAATAACCTGCTCCTCCACACTCACCATGGCATGCACATCTATAAACACAACACAACAGGTAGGTAGATAGACAGATGATTGATTGATAGATAGATAGATAGATAGATAGATAGATAGATAGATAGATAGATAGATAATAGACAAAAAAAATTTTTTGGTCTTTTTGAGACAGTCTCCCTGTAGCCCCAAGCTGTCCTGGAACTCACTGTGTAGACCAGGCTGGCCTTGAACTCACAGAGATCCATCTGCCTCTGCCTCCTGAGTACTGGGATCAAAGGTGTGCACCACCACACCTGGCAAATATTTTTAAAAGCAAAGAAATTGGGGCTGGAGAGACGGCTAGGAGGGCACAAGTGCTTGATGAACCAGTGTGAGGACCTGAGTTCCAATCCCCAGGTGTGGTTGCTTGAACCTGTATCCTAGCACTGTGGGGGACAGAGACAGGAGGATCATGGAGTTTTCTGGCTGCCAGCTCAGCTTTGGGTTAAATGAGAGACCCTGTCTCGCAATAAAGTAGAAAGCGATGTATCCCCCGAATGTCCTCCTCTGCACACAGACGCATACACATATACCGCACACACAATGAATAAATAATTTATTTTTCAGTGCTACTGAACCTCTTTCCATTGTGGAGGAATGTATAAAACACGACTTCCCATTCCGTAGCATTCGGTTTGGTCAGCAGCCCTCATCACATTCACAGCACTGGCTCAAGATCACCTCCGCAGCCTCCAGACTTTTTCACGGGCCGAGGGGTATATACCAGACATGGTGGCACCTGCCTATAATTCAGCACGGAGGAAGCGGAGGCAGGAAGATGGTAAGTTGGAAGCTAGCTTGGGCTACTCAGAAAAGGGGGGCACATGCTGGATGTGCAGTGTTTGAGTCTGGCGTTTACGTGGTTGATGCTTATAGACTTTTTTAGTCACAGTATCTCTAAAAATAATTGGAACAGTCTCAAACACTGACAGCTAAAGGAAAAGAAGGATTACTTCCCGAGGACAACTACTTTCCCATCTCCCTGAGAAGCCAGTGCACCACCCCATCCAGTTGATAAGAGGAGGGATACTCAGCTGGAGCAAACCCACCAGAGACAGAGAGCTGACCATGCTGAGCTCTGGGGTCCTCACGCCCCCTCCATGAAGAGGGCCTCACTTAAAGTGTCCCCAACACCCCCCTGCCTCACTTGGCCTGAAAACAATGAGAAATGGAATAGCCTCAAATACTTACAGTAAAAGGGAAAAACCGTCCATTCATCTTACCCAACTACTCTACATAAATTACCATAATATAGAATGTCCTATTCTAGATCTGCCTAATCTATTCAGAGAAGTAAAAAAGAAAATCCATTCATTTTTGTCTTTCCTCCTCAAACACTTGAATTGCCCATCAATATCAAAGTTTCTTTGCAACCCAACTATGAAAAGTACAAAAGTAATTGTTTTGCCAAATGGGACCCATTTAAAAGCTGAGAACTGCCAGCCAGCCACGGTTTCTTCCTGCAGAAAATGGGACTTTGCTGACATGCAAAGGACAGTGATAGTTCCGGTTCCGGCTCTGGGGCCGACCGGCCTCGCTCACAACCCAACACTGCCTCTTTCCAACAGAAAGCCTGAGGCAGATCCTCTTGTCCTGTCTGAGATAGTGTTTATAAAACAAGGTGCATGGGAATAGTCTAAACATTAACAATCAATCCCAAACCTCTGTGTTTAATCAACAGAAGTCTGTCCCCGCCAACCCACCTAGCAGTCAACCATGGGTTGGTGGGAGGGGAAGTGGGTACATCCCAAGCTGTCACTTACAGCTGGCCCTTCCCCCCTGAGCCCCTGCCACCCTGCAGCCCTGGGGTCCTTCCCTGGAGTCTGAGCCTCCAGCCAACAAGGCAGGGACACAGGCCATGGAGGACAGCTTGAAGGACTTGGGAGCCAGCCTTGCCACAAGGGCCCATTGCTGCCACACGGTTGACGTTCAGCCCCAAGCATCCCAACAACAGGGAGGTGTGCCTGAGCCTCTGGACAAGCACTCTGCAGCAAGCACCCTGCCCCTGGGGAAGGTCTCACTCATCATACAGTTCTCTGGCTGAGCCTTTCAGGACATCCTAGGTAACCACCATCTGTTCTCAGCACCAAGCACCTGACAGGCTTATGACAGACCAAGGAATGAAGGGCAGGAACATCGTACACCTGTGGAGGTTCTTTCACCCTCAGAAGGCCTGGCACAAGCAGCTGATGGCTCTGACGGCCTCTGGGGCGCCATCAAACATGAACCCTGAATGATAAATGTTGGTCCTGTAAGGTGGCCATACCCTCTTATCCTACCTACCCCAGTTGTGGCTGAGCTTTCATTTTAAGTCTTTGCTGCCCATGCAAGGCAGGTACTGTCACCCCCACCTGACAGCTAGGAAACTAAGGCACAGGACTAGGAGGAACCGGGCGAAGATCCTCACCGAGGCCCTGGTGAAGAAAGCCCCTGTGCCCTGTCACTGAACCTGGTGCTATTTTGCCACAGAAGCCATGGCCAGGCCCAGAGACTCAGGGCAATTTAACATGGAGAAATTCAAAAAGCACAGTATTCTAAACATCTATTTCTCTCTGAGCTGGAATCCACTCATCGACACCCACCACTGCTCTCACCCGCCTCTGCAGGGCACAGAGCACAGCACTTATGAACCACGGCTGCCCGAGTTGCTGTCAACTCTAACAAGACAGAAGCATGTGGTGCTTATCGGCTCCTAGGTGTGCATCTCCACACATTTAAAGCAGACAGAGCTGCTGCCCGGGAGCTCTCAGTGCACCACAGCAGGCACTAAACACAGTTAAATTACCATCTCTTCTCTTAAGGTTGGATGAAATCATCAACCACCTCCCCATTTAGTGGGGGGCAGTGAGTGCAACCCTGGCGTTCTTCCCCCAGGTGACCCACCTGGACCCTGAGTCCAAATATCAATTAGGTGAAGTTTGTGGCTTCCAGCTATGACACGTCCATTTAACAGAAACCATATCGCTCATTCCAGTAAGCCTACAGCTCTGATTAGGAAACAGAGCCTATGCAATGGCATGGTCCCACAGAAACCCACATAGGTCCTGCCTCAGCACCACCTCCATCTCCTCCTGCAGACAGACCCAGACAGGGGCTATGAATCCCCATGTTCTTCCCCACTCAGAATCCACAGCAGAGCCTGGGTAGTGAGACCAGCTTCCTTCTGAGCGCCCTGCCTGGAGGAGGTCTACAAAACCACCCATCTCCATCCCTCCACACACAGCGGCCACATAGAGCCTGAGTCTGAAGCAAGGTTCTAGAGGCAGTGGGAGATGGAGGCGATGACAGGAGCTCCAATCTTCTGATTTCAGGGAACCTGGGCCACAGACCAACCAACCAGCTTGACTCAGTGCTGCCAAACACCCTTTCCTGGATTCCAGGAGCCCCACTCTGTGAGAAAATTGCAAGAAAGGAAATCCAGTGATGCCAGGACACTCACTGGCTTCCAGTGGCTCAGCTGGAGAGAAACTTGCCATGCAAGGGTAGCTTTGGCCTCTGCTGGCCACTTGGAAGTTTATCAGCTGAAAACTAGTCAGCAGCTTGGTTAGCAGATGGCTCTCAAATCCCTAACACCAGAACAGGAGCCATGGCTGGCACAGGGCACAGGCACAGTACTACAGGGACAAGAACTTATTCCCAGGGTGGCACAGTATGCAGTCTTCCAGGTTGCTCCCCTGAGGCCTGAGCTGTGGGGAAGCCACTCATCTCAGCATCTCCAGACCCATCCACAGGGCTGCACACCCCAGTGTTTGCTGGCCTCCCTGTTGTGTTTCTAGAGAGGCTGCCACATGGACTGTCACCCATCCCCCTTGGCCACTGTCAGGAGCCCTAAAAGGAAAGCCAGGCTGTACCTTGTCCACGTACCTTGGGAACCATGCAGATACAGACCCAGGACCCTGCCCCCTTGCCCCAACCCTGAGACTTGCCCCTACCTACCACTGCCCCTCCAGGCTCCAAGGGGGCCAACCACTGATGGGTAGCCTATGAGAGGGTCTATGGCAGGATCGGCTGGCATTTGGGAACTTGGAGACCCCTAAGTGTGGATTTGGACCCCAGGTGACTGAGGCTGGATTCATATAACAGCCAGCAGGTAGGAGGCTCCATGCTCAGTACAGCCCTGTTCCAGAAATTTTGCAAAACCCTGGTGAAGATGTTGCGTGCAGACAGACTGTCCAGAGCTTGTGAGTTCTCCTTCTAGAAAACACACCCAGAGGGTGGCATATGGCAGTAAAGTGCTTGCTATGAAACCATGAAGCCCTGAGTTTGGATCCTCAGCACCCATGTAAATGTCAAACATGGCACTGAACACTGGACACCTCAGCACTGTGGGAGTGGGAGGGGAGGGAACAGGAAGACTCTACTCCACAGGGCTCACTGGCTAGTCATTCAAGCCAAGCATCAGGTTCCAGGTTCACTGAGAGTTCTGATGCAAAAACTAAGGTGGTGGGGCCTGGAGAGATGGCTGCTCTTGTAGAGGACCTGGGTTGTGCTCCCAGCACTTACAACTGTCCCTAACTCCAGTACCAGGTTCCAACGCCCTCTTCTGGTGTCTGTGGACAGTGCATGACACAGGTGGCAAAATATTCATACACATAAAATGAAAACAGATCAAAAACATTTTTAATATTTCTATTGATTAATTTTTGTATATGAGTGTATGGCCTGTGTGTGTGCAGTGCTGGAGGAGGTCAGAAGACAGTGTTGGATCCCCTGGAACTGGAGTTATGAACAGTTGTTAGCTGCTAGTTCATGCTGGGAATTGAACCCAAGTCCTATGCAAGAGCAGTCACTGCTCTTAACCACTAAGCCATCTGAGCCATCTCTCCAGCCACCCCCCCCCAATTTTTTTTCTTGGTCTTTTTGAGACAGGGTCTCCCTCTAACCCCAGCTGTCCTGGATTCACTATGGAGACCATGTTGGCCTCAAACTCACATAGATCCGCCTGCCTCTGCCTCCCGAGTGTTGGGATTAAAGGCGTGCGCCACCACACCAAGCTACACCACAAAATTTTTTAAATAAGGTGGAGAACAATCAAGGAAGATACTCAAAGTCCACCTCTGGCCTCCACACACAAAGGAAGGAAGGAAGGAAGGAAGCAGGGGGGGGACCACAAAAAAGGAGAGCTGGCAAGATGGACCCGTGGGTAAAGGTACTTGCCACAAAGCCTGAAGACCTGAGTTCACTCCCTGGGTTCTACATGATTTGGGGGTCTTTTTATTTGTTTGCTTTGAGACAGGGTCTCCCTATAGCTCCAGTTGGTCTGGAACTAGATATGTAGATCAGGCTTGCCTCAGTCTCACAGAGATCCACCCACCTCTGCCTTCCAAGTGCTGGGATTAAAGGTGTGCACATCCCATCCCACATGATTAGGAGAGAACTAACTCCCAATAGCTGTCCTCTGACCTCCAGATGGGCACAGTGGCATGCACACACCCACAAATGCAAGGTAAATAAAGAAATGTGTTTTGTTAATTTAAAGAAAACAGACATCTAGCAAGTCTCACAGACTTCTTTTGGTGAAGGCTGCCTCATCCATGATCTGAACTCCACAATTTTACAGAAACTGTCTCCACATCACTCATGAAAAGATTATAAGGAAACTCCACAGCAAAGGCGGTGGCATGGAGGCTAACAGCCCCTCCCCGGGAGTGGTTTGGTGAGACAAGAGAGCTCTTTGTGGGGTACACGGCTGAGTATGGTAACCAGACATCATACCCAGAATCCCCATCCTCACAGCTAGCATCATCTAGCTGACAATTCCTCCTCAAAGATGAAAACACAAATGCAGGGGCTGGAGAGATGGCTCAGCGGTTAACAACACTGGTTGTTCTTGCAGAAGACTCAGGTTCGAATGCCAGCACCCACATGGCAGCTATCAACTGTTCGTAACTCCAGTCCCAGGGGATCCGACAGCCTCTTCTGACCTCTGCGGGCATTGCACGACATGGGTGCACCTACCTACATGCAGGCAATACATGCATACACATAAAATTTAAAAAAAAAAACACACAAATGCATCCACCATGAGTATCAACATGCTTGCCCATGACAGCCAAGAAATCTGGGCACAGCCAGGGTCTGAGGCTGGGGTCCCCATTCCTTATGCTAGCACTCCTTCCCCCTTGTGATCAGGGATATCCATCAAGGTCAGTCGAGAGAAAGTTGTAGCCAAGCAAAAATAAGCTGAGACTAATGTTTCAGGGGAAGGCACCAACTGCCTCCAAATGTCTCACTTTTCTGAAGCATCCACTCTTTCTGGGAAAACCTTTGCTACATGAAAGAGCCTTCTGCCTCACCCTAAAAAAAGCAAAATACAGAATAGCAAGACCTCTGAGCTTTCTGCACCTTTTCCTCACAGCCTCCAGAGCTGGAATAACATGAGCCGGATGGTTTTCCATCAAGGGGGGAAATAAAAATCACAGAGCTGTTGGAAAGGCTGACTTTGAGAAAATCAATGGAAATATAACGCTCTGCAAATGTCATTTTACTGTTAAACTCCTGCATTATTCATCAGGTGCATTTTTAACCCAACTTAAGTAGATACCAAAACTTGTGTCATGTAAAAAATACCCTAAGCATTTCCCATCACTTTTTAGAGACTTTTTAGAACCATAAGAATAACGAAAATTTTCAGACTATTTTCCACCACATTGTAATGAACAAGGAGTCTGTGTCTGTTCAGTTTTAAAACAAAACACAAATTACATTAAACATGCAGTTGGAATAGTATTTGTAAACAGAAAAGCGAAAAAGGCATCCTGCCAGCCAGTCTCGACTAGCCACCCTGCACAGCTAGGGCTTACCACTCTAACTCTTCCAGGCCGAGAATCTTCCTGGGACCAACCCTGTGCTCACTTCTGCTAAGACATGCTCAATTAGGCAGGAAGGAGAAACATAAAATTTAGCTCAAAATCCGGGCCGAAAATCCGAGCTTTGGTTTGAAAAATGAAAAGCTACCAGTGTGATATACAAGGCGAATCTTCAAACAATCAGACATTGAACCCAATGACAGCTTTCCAGCAAGGGAAGGCTTGTTTAGACTGACCCCAGGATACCAGCTCCAGAAATGGCCTCAGTCAGGGCAGAGACAGACGTGAGACAGAGATGTGGCTCATGTCCAGGGGTCAAGGACAGTATCAGACCGCAGGCTGAGAGGCCCAGAAGAGGAAAAGGAGGCTGTGGGGGAGGGGATCTGACTTATCTCTGCCCTTCTAAAGCACACACGGCTTAGGGTTGAATCACCCAGACTTGATACTCAACTATCCACTTGCCGTGGTCAGCTGGCAGAGCACACCTAGAAGCGTGGTAGCCTACTAAACAAAGAACTTTATGGACATGATCTTTAACTCTGGACACTATTTTTTACCTCAAGGGCAGTAAGATTCCACTTTTGAAGTCTTTAAAATGTATCTGGGAAGGCCACTAATTCCACTGCTGATGAAGCCGTGTGCAGATACTGTTCCCAACCTTCCAACAGCTTAGGATGATCCTAGCAACACACGGTCCCCACTGCGGCACTGCGGGGAGCGCACCCGCAACCCCAGAGCCAACACGCGTTCTCAGAGACTCAGCTTGGCCTGCAAACATCTCCCCAGCTGCCCCTGACATTTGTCAAAACTCCCAGATCACTTTTTCACAACTGGACTTTTTTTTTTTTTTTTTAAACTTGTGATTAAAAAGTCACTCTAAGGAAAAGCCAGTCCTTGTACAAATGCCCAACACAGGGGCCACGACTGCCCCTGGCGTGCCCACTAAAGGGACAGCAGGCAGGACTCAGCACACTGAAGGGACTGCAGTGAAGAGTACTAGGCGCCCAGGGCGTGGCCAAGCGCAAGGAGGCCCAAACCACTCCCACGGCCAGGATCGCTGGAGCCCAGCACAGCTGCAGCTCTGCAAGGAAGGCAGGACCGCGAACCTTGCAGCACCAAGCACGCAGGCATCCAGGTCACCCACTATCCACGCCCAGATCGATCAGGGGCTGCCCCACGCATTGCACGCCCCCACCGCAACACTCTCCAACCCTAGATAGAACTCCCCGACCTGAGGGCCTAGAACACGAGCACTTGGGGTCCATGAACTCCCCCAAACCTCGGAAGCCCGTCTTCCAACCCCACCAGCCAGCGGTCTCCCCAGAATGCGCACGCCAGAGACATGATTTTAAGGAAACCTCATCCCGAGAGACCATTCGCGGAGTCGGGGCGGGGGGGGGGGGGCAGGAACCTCAGACGCAGAAAAGAGGCCAGTCACGGCGAGAGAAGGGATCAGCTCCTCGAGAGGGTCAGCGAGGTGGTAGCCGTGGCCTCGGACTTCGCAACCACCCAGACGCAGTGGCTGCACCGTTTGCGCCTTAGGTTTTTGCAGTGACCCCACCCAAGTCGTGACCCCCTTGAAGTCCTCAGAGCTGAGGTCCTCTGGCTCCACCTGCCCCTAAACATGCAACCTCGGACGTGGATCCCGCATGGCAGCGCCCCTGAGCCAGCCAAGCGGACCCGGCCCTGCTCCGTGAGCCGCGGGGACGCAGCCCGCAGTGCGACTAACGCAGCCGCTGAGACGCCCGGCGCGCCGCCCCGACCCGACCCCGCGGCGCTAGGAGGGGCACCGGCTGCCGAGCAGCACCTCTGGGCGCGGACGCTGCAGGCCCCGGGGAGCCGTATCCCGCGGCTGGGCGGAGACGGAATCTGAAAGGATGAGGGCAAGGATCCGACCAGAATAGGGTGCCAACTGGGCCGAGGGTGGAAGTGAGGACCTGACAGCGGTTGGAGGGTCCTCTTAGGACACGGGGGAAAAAGGGTCTGACTCCAGCCTAGGGATTGGGGAAGCGGGACGTGGGGAGAGGGTGAGTTCAGAAGTGCGAGGGAGGGTGGGAGGCCCAGATCCTAGGCCAGAATAACTGCGGGGCATCTGGGGTGCGGCAAGGAGGAACCAGGAGAAGTAGGGATTCTGCGTTAAGCACGCAGGCGGGGGCCTCGGGGTGTGAGCTGGGGCCGGTCGGGTACCGGACGAGAAGGGAGAGGGAACAAGATAGTACACCAGGCCAGAGAGAGAGAGAGCAAGCGAGTCCGTCTGGTACCCGGCTTAGGTAGGTGCAGTCCGCGCGGGCCAGACTATCCAAGTCGCGGAATGTAGGGAAAGGGTGTCAGGGGGCGAGAGAGGGGGACATCGCATAGGACCAGGACCTGGTTAGGTCTGCCTCGCCAAGGAGGGGGCTGACGGATGTCGGTCCTGCGGGGCACGGAGCGCGACACAGGGCACTGGCCTGCTGGGACGGCTCACCTTGGGTTTGTACAGCCACTTTCGGAACCTGTTCATCATCGCCGCGCCAGCCCCGGCCGCGCTCCCGGCTGTCCTCGCCCTCTGCAGCTCAGCGCCCAGGCCCGGCTGCAGCACACGGCGGACGCGCTGGCACTGTCGCCACCGTCCCTGGCAGGAGCAGCAGGAGCTCAGCTCACAGCGCTCGGGACGGGCGGCAGGTGCGCGGGGCAGGTGCGCCGCCGGAAGGATACTAGGCGAGCGGCGCGCGGACGCATGGGCAGGCGCGGGCACGGGGCACGCAGCACCGCGCCGCGCGCTGGCACCCTGGCCTCCGCGGGTCACCGCCGGCCCGCGCCGCACATGCGCCGAGGGTGCCGCGAGCCCCTGGCCTGCAGCGAGTGACGGGTGGGGCCGGGCGGGTGAGACCGCCAATCCGCGCAACGCTCCGCCGGGGATGCGCTCCTGCGGGGCAGGGACTGCGGACTACAAGCCCCGGTGCGCACCGCGGGGCACGGCCTGCGCGGCGTTGCTAGGCGACGGCGCCCAAACGACGCTGGCCGTGCCGCGGGCTTCGAGCTCCGGCGCGGTTGTGCGGACCGGAACCCGCCGACAGTTACGTTGTCCGCCCACCCAGCCCATTTTGGAGAGGGCGCGGCAGCAGGTGGAGGCAGGTAGGCGGGCAGGGCCTGGTGCGGGTGAGGGGCACCGGGCGCGACAGGTTCTCGGGTCTTCTGTTCTTAACATCTGTAATCGCCACAGTAAACGGTAGTTTTTTATTTATTTTTTAATATTTTATTATTGTTCGTGTATGAGTGCATTGCGTGCATGTAAGTGCACCTGTGTCATGCAAGAGGGCGTCAGAAGAGGGCGTTGGATCCCCTGGAACTGGAGTTACGGATGGTTGTTAGCAGTCATGTGGGTGCTGGGAACTGAACCTGGGTCCTCTGCAAGAGCAGCCGGTGCTCTTAACGCCTGAGTCATCTCTCCAGCCCTGTAAATGGTAGGTTTTTGTTTTGTTTTGTTTCGTTTTGCTTTTTGGCTTTTTGAGACAGGGTCTCCTTGTAGCCCGAGCTGTCCTGGAACTCACCATGTAGACCAGGCTGGGCTTGAACTCACAGAGTTCACAGGCTTAAATGGTAGCTTTTAAAAAGATGTTTTGGCCGGACGTGGTGGCGCACGCCTTTAATCCCAGGACTTGGGAGGCAGAGGCAGGTGGATCTCTGTGAGTTCAAGGCCAGCCTGGTCTACATAGTGAGTTCCAGGACAGCTCGAGCTACAGGGAGACCCTGTCCCAAAAAGACCGAAAAATAAAAGGTATTTTGAGGTAACAGGCTACCTTGCCATCAGTTTGGATCTGCAAACCCATACAAAATGTAGCCAAACTCTTGAGTACTTACTGCGTGCCAAGAACAATATGTGGTCCCATTTGAAGTTCCCAAGCACAGCTGAAGAGCCCTGGCCATGAGAGGTAGCTCCAGAGCACCCCCAGGTGTGCCTGCACCCAATGACTGCTTGCCTCCCACCCCCACCCAAAGCCACCTCTCCTGCTGGTCTGAAATGAACAGATCTCAGATACAGAAAAGTAGGGCCTCCTATGGTCCAGAACTCCTGCTGCTCTGGGTTATCCTAGGCTCAGAGTCAGCTGGGTTCCCTAGGTTCCCTGACCTCTTGATTTCATTAAACTGAGAGAGACTTCACTCCCCCCCACCCCCACCCTGTGTGGAGGCTCCCCTTGTGCGGTGGTCCCGTCCTTGTTTGTTTCTGATGGACTTTACTGCTCCTCTCTAACTGCAACCCAATCTCTGCTATTCTAAAAAGCAACCCCCTTGTCTCCGATTCTTTTCCCTGCTTTCTTGAACATAGCAGTTAGATTTCTGCCTAGCCCCTCCTCTGAAGCACTTATCAAAGTCATCCTTGATCTCAGAGCTGCTAAGTCCAGTGATCAGGGCTCAGCTCTCATTTCTCTCCCATCAGCGGCAGGTAACCTGGTTTGTGTCTGACAAACGAACCCTTCTTGCTTGCTGGACTTGGGTCTGGAGGAAGGAAGGAGGTACTTTGCTCCAGCGTTCCTTCCAGGTCATCTCAAGTACCAGACAGTTAAGCCCTGATTAGAGAAGTTAAAGGTCCATAGGAGAAGAAACCCAATCTGCTGAGGAATCAAATCCCAATTCCCATATCCATGATTTTTCACCTGTAAAATAAAAGTGGAGGCCCTCGGGATGTGGCTCAGTATTAGAGCACTTGCCTAGCATGTGAGAGGTGCTGGGTTCCATCCCTAGCATTTCAAAGTAAATAATAAAATTTTTAAAATAAAGCTGAATCTGGGTGTGGAGATGTAGGCCTATAATCCCAGCACAGAGGAAACTGAGACAGGAGGATGGAGAATTGGAAGCCAGCCTGGGCTATTTTTACAGACCCTGTCCCCAGAAATTCAAAAATAAACAAGTAAAAAATAAAACTGAGAATGGACAAATGAATAAGAATAAGCTGAGAGATGCGGAACACAGGAGTCAGAGTTGGGAGAGGGCTCTTCTTCCTGTCATAGACATGATGGTTTTGCTCAAGTTCTAGGCAAATTTCTGTGGGAACTCAGAATCCAAGGCTCCTTTCCCTCGTATCCTATCACAGTGCACAGCTCAGTGCTGCACATGGGGGTACAGAGCCCTGCCAGCGGCCCTCCTCATCCACAGTGAGCCAGAGGGGCCAGAGAGGATGATTTAGAGTCAGGCTAGGCTTTCAAGGGCTCCTCTCTCCCTTCCTTCCTCCATATGGAGGAGCCATATACAATGGCTCATCCATTCCTTCCTTCTAGTCCCTGCACTCTGGATTGGGTAGGGCTCAGATGGGCTCCTTTGTTCCTTCAAGAGGCATGGCCCATCCTTTCTACAGAGAAGTCCAGGCTTCACAATAGGGGGAGCAGGAGAAGTTTTTCTGCCCACAGCCCTCCAAGCAGCCCCCGTCCCCTGGCATGCATGCACACCACATCTCAGATGCCCATGTCAGGCTCCGGAGGGTCTTCTCCTGGGTGTGTAGCAGGCAGAACAGTGTCCAGAGAAGGTTTGAGAATGCCATGGTGGAGGACCCTGTCATTGGGGAGTCCTTCCATGTGACTGTAACCCAGATCCAGGCCCTCTAGGTTGGAGACGTACTGAAAAGGGAATGTCAGAGAGCCTAGATGGTTAGTGTTAACTGTCAACTTGATAGGATCTGGAGTCACCTGGGAGATGGGCCATTGGGCATGCCTCTGGAGGATTTCTTAATTACCTTAATTGATATGAAAGACAGATCTTAACTGTGGGCAGGACTGTTGTGGGTGGGACTGTTGTGGACAGGGATCCTGGGCTGTGTAAAATGGAGAAAACCAGAGGAATACTAGGATGCATGTGCCCCTCTCTGTAGATGCAAAGTGACCAGCTGCTTCCAGCCCCTGCTGCCTTGACTTCCCTGTCATGATGGACTGCACCTTGTACACATGAAGGATAGACAACCCACTCCTCAGCATTGTCTCTAGGCCATTTGATTTTTTTTGTTGTTTGTTTTTTGGGGGGTTTTTTTTGGTCTTTTTGAGACGGTCTCCCTGTAGCCCCAGCTGACCTGGAACTCACTATGTAGACCAGGCTGGCCTTGAACTCACAGAGATCTGCCTCCCTGTAGCCCCAGCTGACCTAACTCACTATGTACATCAGGCTGGCCTTGAACTCACAGAGATCCGCCTGCCCCTGCCTCCTGAGTGCTGGGATTAAAGGTGTGCGCCACCATGCCTGGCTGGCCATTTGTTTTGTTTGGTTTTCCTGGTGCTGGGGATGGTGCCTTAGGCCTGAAGTGTGCTAGTAAGCTCTGTCCCACTGAGCCCCACCCCTTACTTTAATACTGTGTCTACAGAGACTTTTGCCTGCCTGTATTCTCTGCTTTGTTATTCCCTTTATTTCAAATCTTCAGGGGATAACTGCCCAAGTTGGCCTTGGGGTTCACAGAAAGAAAACTTCTTGTGCCATGGGTTCTAGGCCTCCCCACCCCAAACTCCTCAGCATGGGCTTCATTCTCTTATTTTCTTAGGAGTACTATCTATAGCATCTATCACCCAGGTAAATGAGAAATTTAACTGTACTGTGTATAGGATCCGTGTAAGCAAAGGTTTGGAAAAGCAGCTATTTTACAAAATGTATAGGGACGGATGTGGTCAAGATACATTGTTTACATGTATGAAGTTGTCAGGGACTAAATAGAAGATATGATATTCTGTTAAAAGTCAGGTAGTCCCTGCGTAGCATGCCTGAGACCGTAGCTTCAACCTCCAGTACTGCAAAAAACTATCTATCAATTCAGTGTGATCTTTCTATAGGTTTTATCTCTGACTTTCTCACAGATTAGGCTAACAGCCTAGGTTAGGGGAACTTGCTCCTTTTTATGTTTTCGCATTGATCACAGATCACTCTGGACCAAGACCAGGATTCAGGTGAGATTGGGTCCTGCCCACCGTGCTCACAGAGGCTTACTGGGCACTTAAATGACATCAGAGTAGGTGTCCATAAGGAATCTCAGGCAAGGAAGGTAGGCCTCAGGTGCCTGGGATGTTGAGGGATTGGCTAAACTCATGGGGAGGAGAAAAAGGGGAAGGGCTTTGAGGTTCAGGAGCTATATGTAGAGAGGCTTCTAAACCAGTGAAATGCCTCAGTGACGGTCAGGAGAGGAGGGGCCCCACGCTGTGACCTCAGGCTGTGAAGGGGTTAGAGCATGCTGAGGAGATCCCACTGGGTCCCACAGCAACATGGAATCATTTAGTGATAGGCAGGGTGGACCCTGAAGCCTCACCTCCCCAGACCTAACCACCCCACCCATAGCAGCCAGGGCCAAAAGCCCACCTAGTCCAGACCCTCAGGAATATCAGCCGAGTGCTGGTATAGTGGGAGGAACCAGGCTGGGAGACCAGATGCGTGAATTTAAGTCTTCACCAAACACATCCTCAGCCGTGACAAATGTGAGGCCAGGAAAGAGGATTCCATAGACACAAGTATCTGACAGGGAGGGGTCCCCAGCTCTGCTTCCATGCGCAGTCAGCTTCATCAGTGTGAGGACAGGCTTTGCCCTGACCCTCCTCATTTCCTTTTGTTGGCTAGTTACACCTGGGTAAGAAAAGCACAGTTTTTCTGCGGCCCAGACTGCAAGCTGTAGACACAGGTACCTTGTCAGACCTGATGTTCTTACCTGGCAGTGTCACCATTTGCCCCCAAGACAGTAACTAGGTGCCGGAGAAGTGGGAAAATAGTGCTCAGGAGCCCAGACCCCTCACCAAGGAAAAAGGACCTCATCACACCCACAGAACTGCCTTTGGCCCACATTCCCGGAGTATCTATGACTATTTTCCACTTAGGAGAGAGCTAGACTGGAACAAAGGGCCCCTAGAGCTGTGCCAGTGCAGGAGGGCAAGGGTCCTACATGGCCAATGATGCCAGGGCTGGTGGGACCAACATGACAAGGAGTGGAATCAAGACAGGAGCCAAATCCAGGGGGCTTGCCTGGCAGCTGTAGTCTCAAGGAGGGGCCCTGGTTCTAGCCCCTGACACACCCCAGGTCCCCAGGCTTCCCCAGCCACAGGCCCCCACTCTATGAAGCAGTGCCCCAGAATAGTACTTCCTGACCTTTGTGTGACAGTTGCTTGGATCTACCCATGTCACCAGGCCTAGGCACCTGGCCTACTCAGCCCCTCCCAAGGAGAGGAAGCCACATTCAGAGGGAGGGTGAAATGGCCACTGGGCACGAAGCCCACCATTGCTCATTCAGAGCGCATTATGGAATGAGGAGCAGAGAGTGGCCATGATCCCCGAAAGGCACTGGCTCACCCTCTCACAGCATTAAAGTCCCCTACCTCAGGAGGCTCACTTGAGGGACCCTAGGAGCCCATGGGGGTGGACGTTCCCCACCATACAGCCTTCTAACCAGCAGATGCTCCCTGTAGGGTAGGGTGATGTCAATGGTTCCCGGGGAGTCATGCTGTAGGGGGCACAGAGAGGTAGTCACAGGTGCAGGTCAGGCTCAGACCTTGCATCATGCCCAAGGGTGTACGTGGCAATGGAGTCTGCATCTTGGCATGTGTGCATCTATGTGTGTTGGACTGAATCTGGCACCATCCAAGCCAGAAGGCTACTGTTTTCCCACTGCTCCTGATCACCAAGATCCCACTGATGAGGGATCTATTGTGAGGTAGCCCTGTGGGTCTGTACGCATGAGAAAAGGTGCCCTGGTGCCTGTCAGCACAGGCTGGGCAGAGACAGAGTCCTGCCTGTGCCTGCAACTTGCTTCCTCAGTGCCCATGGAATAAGCTTGCTTACTGGGTCTCCAGAGCCTGTTCGTGGCACCAGGGCTTCAGACCAGTTTCCAGACTCCAAGAGACCATTCTCAACAGAGACTAGTGCTGGCTTCTACATGTGAAGCCCTGAGGGATGGTCAGGTCAGGCCCCAGTTGTGGTGGTTCAGGCGCAGAATGTAGTCAGGGTGCATGGGGATGCTGCGCCCAATGATGCAGACATTCCAGCCTCTGGGAATGCTATCCCTCAATGATGGCACTATCCCCGACTTGTCCCCTAACCTCTCAGTGAAGCTTCCCAGGCAGCACCCCAGAGAAGTTCCTCCTGGAACCAGCAGGAGCCTCAATCTCCTCCTCTGGCTTCCTGGTCCTCCCACCACTAACTGTACCTTGTACCATCTGCATCTCCTCCACAACCATACCCCCTTGGGTTCACCCCCAACCTCCCAGACTTGTCTCTCTCCAGACTTGCTCAGGGGTCAAGCAGGGCCTTTGGGGCTGGAGGTGGGTTCCCCCCAGGGCTGACAGGTGACTCTGGATCCTTGAGTGCCAACGCATGAAGCTGCTTTGGCAAGCCTGATCTCCAAAGTACCTGGGGCATCCCCACCCAGATTTCATGGATCCTTGTGCAGAGCCTTCAGAAGCCCTGCCCTCCTGGAAAGCTGCCTCCTAAAATTCTGGGCATGTTCTTGTCTGCCTGGAACTCCTAGTCATTGGAATTTTGACCTCTTGGAATAGCTCCCTAATTTTCAAAAATCAATCACTGGGCCTGGCGGGACTGACACGACTGGCCATCTCTCTGGAGGCCTGTCCTACTTTCTTTTCCTGTTACTGTGATAAAAAGTCTGACAAAAGCAACTTAAGGAAGAGTTTATTGTGGCGCACAGTTCAAGGTGCAGTCCATGACAGGGAAATCAAGGCAGCAGGAGCTCAAAGCAGCTGATGACATGACATCCACACTCAGAACACAGAGAGATGAACGCATCCTGGTGCTCAGCTCACTCTCAGTTTTATTTCTGTGATTCTGTTATCCTCACCTGCTGTGGGCAGAGCCTACCAAGAAAAATAGCCACCCTTTCAGCTAGGCTGAGGGTGCTCAAAGGCCTGCTGTCTGATCTGAGCCCCTCCTAGGGGTTACCCCACCACAGCATGGCTTTGGGGCTCTGGGGGCAGCCTTGAAGCCTTGGGTGTAGAGCAAAGAGGGCTGTAGCTGTGGCTAAGTGGTGACCTGAAGGTGGTGACCTGGAGGTGGTGGCCTGGAGGTGGTGACCTGAAGGTGGTGGCCTGGAGGTGGTGACCTGAAGGTGGTGACCTGAAGGTGGTGACCTGGAGGTGGTGGCCTGAAGGTGGTGACCTGGAGGTGGTGGCCTGAAGGTGGTGGCCTGAAGGTGGTGGCCTGAATGCCCACCAGGCCACTTG
Source organism: Nannospalax galili (assembly GCF_000622305.1). NCBI lineage: Eukaryota > Metazoa > Chordata > Mammalia > Rodentia > Spalacidae > Nannospalax > Nannospalax galili. Next base: position 1,530,055 of record NW_008345700.1, read on the forward strand.
GGCCTCAGAGACTTGAGGGTATAGGGGACTCTTTAAGAGGAGGGTTTTGTTTTAACTGAGCCTGGCCCTCACCTAACTCAAAAATTACTTGTAGTTCAAGGGCCCCAGCCTCCTCATGGACTCACTGTCAGTGTGGCTGAGGGTCTCATAGGCAATTCTGTCATAAGCCAAGCTGGCAACCGAGAAATTGTGGATAATGTGACTTGTGATGGTTTGTTTTAGGGCCCTGCCAGGAAGATGGCGTACTATGGAAAATGCATTGAGATTGTGATAGAGCAACTAGGTAAATTCAAGTCTGAGAAGAACAGTCCTGAGCAGTTTCTGGAGGCGGCGTCCACTTCCTTGAAGCAGGTAGGGTCAGGGTGACTACTCATGCTCCTGGGAGGTCACAGCAGTGGACACGCACCACCTGGTATTTCACTTTCCAGCAAACAGCATAAGATCTGTTCCTTCCTGTGGGTAGAAGTCTGAGGCAAGGCACTCCACCAGGAGGGCCCCAGCAGTCCCTCCACAGACACCGTCTACCATGAAGGAGCTTCCAGTATCCAGAATACACAGCAAAACCAGATCTAGGGAAGATGCACTGGCTACAACTCTGGGCTACACTGCTCCCTTGGGTTCTGTTCTCCATTCACACAGATGAGAAGAGGCAGCCCCAGGCCCCACTTGGGAAGAGCAGTGATTGTGTGTTCGGTAGCAGGGACGTGGCCATGGCCACAGCTCATGGTAGATTGTGTTTAGTTGGCATGGCCTCCAGCAGATAAGCAGGGCCAAGCCCAGGCACCAAAGCCCTGGGGAGCTGCTAGCATTGTTACACCTGCTCTACTTTCCCGCCCACACCTAGACATAACAGTCCTCCAGACAGCGGCCACCCAGCTCCTCAGCTCCAGCATGTCCCCTGGCCCTTCTTATGTTTCAAGCCCAGAGTCTGGTCCGTGGGAATGAAGTACTGATCCCTGTTTCCCCACAGCACTCTCTTACTCCACATTTACCATCCATTGAGGGAAGATGCCCAGGGACCAGGAGCCTGGATTGCTGTGATTTTTGCCTTTTGTTCTTTGAGCTTAGGCTGTTGGATAGGGGAAGGCAAGTCCACCTGGAGAAATGCTGGAGGACTGGCACATGGGCACCTCCCACCATCCACCCAGGAGCACACCCACACTCACTGTTGTCTCAAACTGTCAAGTGAATGTTTGTCTTTTATTGTGAACTATACCTGGATTACCTTGGCCTATATGGGTTTGTTTATTTCCATGGTCCCCAGGAAGATGACCGTGGCCAAACCTCAACCCCCTAGTTATCGCCTTTGATGCATTCCCAGGTGTGCTGGACAGCTTTAGTTGCCAACTTGACACACCTGGGTTGAGGGAGCCTCAGTTGAGGAATTGCCTTCATTGGACTGGCCTGTGGCCATGTCTGAGGGGCATCTTGATGAGTGATGTGGGAGGGCCCAGCCCACTGTGGGTGATGCCACCCCTGGGCAGGTGGGCCTGTGTTGCATAAGAAAGCAGGCTGAGCAGGGGCCAGAGGAGCAAGCCAGTAAGCAGCGTTCCTCCATGGCCTGTGCTCCAGCTCCTGCCTCCAGGTTCCTGCCCTGAGTTCCTACCTTGGGCTCCCTGATGAACTGCGACCTGGGAGATATAAGCTGAATAAACCCTTTCCTCCCCAAGTTGGTATTGGTCAGAATATTTTGTCACAGCAATAAAGAACAAACTTAGACACCAGGCCACAGATTAATCCTTCCCATGGGGAAGGACAGGACTTTCTCCCATCATTAGCTGCCTTGTGGGGTGGGAGCCAGAAAGCCCCGAGTAGGGATGGGGAGGCAAAGGCTGGTTCCAAGGGCAAGGCTTCTCCCACAAGAAAAAACTGAGGCCCCTGACCCATCCCTGCTTCCCAGCTCCGGAAGAGGTACCTACCTAGCAGAAGCCTGCAGTCAGTTGGAGCATATTGGAACTACAAGGCCTGTCTGAAGTCAAGGCCCTGCCGGGGTCCCCCCACCCCACTCACCAAAGAACTCCTTTGTCCTTCCACTTTTCCTTGTGAGGAAGTAAGGAAAATACCTGGGCCTGGTCTTGCAACAGAAGCCTCCTGTGCAGCCCATCCCACCTCCAGTTCCTGCCTCGTGGGTATACAGCCTCAGACACAGAGGGAGGTCACCTTCCTTGCCCAGTTCTGTTCTGGTAGCCTGCCCATGCTCAGCCCTCACCTGTTTGCCTGGATGACTTATTTAGACCTACCTGTTGCAGGGTTTTGGGGTAAGGGGTGGTCAGCAAGTTCATTCCATGGGACAAAGAATTGCCTGTTTGGGAAAGGCTAACCCAAGGAGGCTAGAGGCAAGCAGGAGGAGCAGGGCATGACCAGTTTGAGTGGGACGTTGCTACCAGGGCAGCTAGTCAGAGAAATGAGGTTGACAGGCAGGGGAGAGACAAGGATAGCTGAGAAGCCAGACAGAGGGCTTCAAAGAGTGCAGCAGGAGCAACATCCCCAGACTGGGACATACAGGACAGGTGGAGGAGACTGGAGGGCGGAGCAAAGAAGTTATGACACCTCTGTTGACTGTTGTTGTGGACAGACAGCACCCATTGGGATGGGAGGGCAGTAGCTCTGGGTCATACCTTTCATAGGATCCTGGGGCTCTCCCTTTCCCTGGCTTCCTCCCCTTCTCCCTCATCAGTGTTGCTTGGGATTCCTTCCTTTGGGCTTTTTAATTCTGAATACTGGTGATTTGCCATTTCTCTGGACCAGCCTCAGTTCCCCAATTCTCCCTCACACCTGCAGCCTAGTCCTGGCTTGCTCAAGGTCTCTGCTTTAGCAGTTCGCCCCCATGTCAACATTTCCCATCAGCCCACTTCAGGCCCTGGCCAAAGGTCCTGCCGAAGTTCCTCTGAAGCCGAGATGGGTTGGGGCCCTGGGTACTGACCCAGTTTGGGCGGTGCACTTTCATCTCCACCTGCCAGAAAGTTTCTCTAACATACCAACTGCCAGGTCAAGCTGGAGATGCCACCTGCCAGAAACTTACACGATCCATAGGGCTCCAGACAGAACCTGATAGGCTTCAGGGTAGGGCACATAGTAGGTAGATTGTGTGCCCCCAAATGCTGGCAGCCCAGACTCCTGCTTTCTGTGGACATGACCTTACTTATATGGATCGTCTGTGCAGGTGAAATTAGGTTGAACTGGCAGGATGGAGCCTAGACCTAGCTACAGCAACTTGGGTTCTCCTGGGCTAACTTGGCTGGGCTCAGGGAGGGACAGTAGTGAAGGGAACCCATCTACCCTGGCCTGGGTGCCATGCAGCTCTGGAGACCTAGCCCACAACTCCTGTCCCAACTTCTGGTCAGTTACCATCCCCTGGAGGAAGTAAATGTCACTAAGAAATTGTTCTGGGATGTGTTTTCTAGGTGGAAGTCCGGGGAACAGTCAGTCCCTGGGCACCACCTGGATCTCCCTAAAACACAGATCACCCCAGGCTGACCAGACAAGTGAACAGGCAAAGCCCAGGAGCCCCTAGAGGATTCACCTGGGCCTATAGACAGAGGAGAGGAAGAGTCTGGCTTTGAGGAGACTCCATGGGGGAAAGGTAGAGCTTCTTGGTAGAAGGACCTGCCTAAGATGACACTACAGGAGCCCAGGGTCCTGACCTGTGACTGAGAGTGAGCGGACAAGGTAGACCCACAGAGCCTGCGCACCTAATTTCCAGATACGGCTACTCAGCCTGCAGGGATGGCCCATAGACAGATTAACTGTGAGCAGGAAAAGATCAGGGAAGAGCCCAAACTTCAGGCAGGTGGGTTGTGAGCAGAAAAAGGTCCTCCAGGGCAGGGCTGACAGAAAAAGCACAGGCAGCAGGACAGTTCAGAGATAAGCAGTCAGGGGGAAAGATGGAGGTTAAAGGGGCTTGTGCAAGAGTTTCAGGTGGGAGCAGTTCCTGGTGCTGGAGGGCCAGCAGCAGGGACCTCTTCTGGTGCTCCTGCAGGCAGAGTAAAGGACAGGGCTAGACAAATCCTAAAATGCCTACTTTTTACACTTCCGTAAATTAAGAGAAAACCTAGGTGGACTTGAGAGGTAGCTTAGTTGGTAAACTGATGCCGCTCAAGCATAAGGCCCCTGAGTTCTAGTCCTAGAACCCAACCTTGAAGGAGAAAGAGGCCAGGCATGGTGGTACACTGCCTTTAATCCCAGCACTCAGGAGGCATGGTGACAAGCACCTGAAATCCAGTGCTAAGGAGGCGGAGACAGGTGGGTCCCTGGGGCCAACTAGCCCAGACTAGTAAGTTCCAGACCGGTAAGAGACTGTCTCGAAAACAAAGGTATATGGCACCTGACGAATGAAACCTAAAGTTGACTTCTGGTCTCTACATACATGTACACACACATGCACACACACCTGCATGCACATGTATACCCAAGGGAGCATACACATACATGCAGATGTGTACATACACTTATGCAAAGTTTTTAGAGAGCAAGAACACCCATACATAGGAGACGTGTTCTGCATTAATGTGCATTAAAGCGCTCGATGTGTGCAGCGTGGTGGCCTTTAGTCCCAGCACCCGGGAGGATCTCAGTGAGATGGACGTCAGCCTGCTCTGCAAAGCGAGTTCTGGGCCAGCTGGAGCTACGAGGAAACCCTGTCTCAAAAAGACCAAAAAATAAAAAAGCCTGATGTATTGACGTGGCTCAAGACGGTGTTCAGTAAGTGTCTCCCACACCAGCCCCGGGGTGAGGTAGTGAGTAATGTTTGGTTCTCTCTAGGAATTTCCCAGGCCTGGCTTGCATCTCATAAATCAGTAAATAAAAGTCATATGAATGCTACATATAAAAGAGAGTACATTGCTGTGATCTGAAGGTGGTTTGCCTATCAAATTCCTCAGTGTTTGTAGATAGGGCCTAAGGAGAGGTGTTTTGGCCCCTCATGGCAGAGCCCTCAAGAGTTCATATGTCCCCCAGAAGGAGTTCTTTCTCTGTCCTTAGTTATCAAAAGAGCAGACTGTTACAAATCGAGGCTAGCCCCTGTTCTTCATCTCTGCACACACCTGGTGCCCTTCATTTCTCTGCCATATTTGGGAGTCAAGCCCAAGAGGCCAGTGTCAGATACTTAGTGTGAGCAGTGCTGGACTCCAAATGGAAAGGCCTCACAGACAGCAAGGTGGAAAGTTCTGGAGTTTGCGGGGAGGTGCTGGCTGGTGGGTGTACATTTTGGAAGCAGCATATTCTCAGCCTGAAGCCGGGTCACCCAGGGACACGTGGAGACAATGGAGACACAAGCCCAAGATGCCTACATACAGAGAGATTGGGAAGCCATGAAGAATCATAGCAAAGCCAAGAAGAGGGTGGTTGTGAGAAGTACTTTAGCCAGGTGGACTTCCGCGAGGGCCCAGGAAGCATAGATGAGTGTACTTGTAGCCTTAATACAGTGACAGCTCATAAAGATGATTAAGAAAAATGTTATCCCACTAAAAAGTTAACCAGGAATGTAAATTAATAATTCCCAAAAGAATACAGGTATCCAGTAACCATAATGAAAATTTCACTGCTAATTTAAAAAACCCAAAATTGGGCTGGGGAGGCAGCTTAGTAGGGAATGGTACTTACCGCCAATCCTGACAACTTGAGTTTGATCCTCAGGACCTACATGGTAGGAAGAGAGAACCAATTCCTGGAGGTCGTCCTCTGACCCCAAGAGACGCACAGTACCACAGAGTCATGCACATGCACGAGTGCTCACATGCACACACACATTGCTAATGTAACAAAACATTTTAAAGTTGAGATACCAGTGTTTCTTCGTTGGTTTAGCAACAGAGGTGTTGTGGCTTGGTGGTAGACTGCGTTTCTAGCAGCCCTGGGGTCCTGGGTTCATCACTGATACTGCAAAAGGAAAAACAAACAGTGAAAGAAACTTTCTTGACTGAGTGCTATGCAAACCCAGCTGTTCTGAGGGTTTTGGTGCATCCAGAAGATAGTCTGACAGGGGCAGGATCTGCTTACAGGGATGGCCAGCTGGGAGAGTACTGAACTAACCCTGAAGTTAGAGAAGTGTCAGGGAACTGTGGCTACAGAGGCACAGGCAGAGTGACCACCAGGATGTATCCACATTCCTGTGTGTTGTGCTATTTTGTCACCCTTGTAAGTCTTTGCACAGTATCATCTTAATGGCTTCTTTGCACAGTATCATCTTAATGGCTTCATCGTACTTGTCTGGTACTGTGGAAATGGTGCTTGCCTCAGTTCCCTGCTGCTGGACACTTTCCATGGCCACCCAGAATTCTTCCCCAGATGTTTGTGCGTGGACATTTTCTACATTCTACATGGCTTTCTTAAGTTCCCAGAAGTATACTTACTCGATTAAAAGGTCAGGAAAACAAGGTTCTCAAAACCTGTTTTCCAAATTGCTTTTGGGAAAGGCCTAGCAGCTTCCCACCAACCCCCTCAGAGCCGTGCTGACACCAGCAGACACCCTCCTTTTCTTTCTCCTTCAAAACTTACTTTGAAAGCCTTCCTACTTTTTTTTTTTCTTTTTTTGGTCTTTTTGTATAGTGCGCGCTGGGCTCGTGTAGCTTCAAGTGATCCAGCTCTCTGCGACCCAGCTCTCTGATATTAAGAGAAAGACTGGGATATTTATACCATGGGGGTAGTGGTAAAAGCTTTGGCTGATAGATACTTTTTGAGACATTCTATTTGCATATGGAAGTGGATTTCTGCCATGCTGCCAGACTGCTGACTACCTGAAAAATCACACAGGAAAACATGGTATTCCTAGAGCCAGAGGCCATGTTTATGTTAGGGCATTTGTGGCGGGCACTTCAAAAGGAGAGTGTGGATTTCTGCCATGCTGCCAGACCGCTGACTACCTGAAAAATCACATAGGAAAGCATGGTATTCCTAGAGCCAGAGGCCATGTTTATGTTATGGCATTTGTGGCAGGCACTTCAAAAGGAGAGTCAGGGAGAATGCCAGGAAGGCACCCCGCTATGAAAGGAGTCTCAGCACATAACTCCGAGCTTCGTGAGCTATCCGGATATGAAGAGACTTCTACTTCACATAACAGAGGCCCCCAACATCTTTTGAGACAGGGTCTCCCTGAAGCCCCAGCTGCCTGGAACTCACTCTGTAGACCAGGCTGGCCTTGAGGATCTGCCTGCCTCTGCCTCCCGAGTGCTGGGATTAAAGGAGTGCGAAAGCCTTGCTACTTTAAAAAAGATAATTAACATGTGCCACACAGGTCATGTTGTGGTTTGGATCTACACTGCCCGCTGAAGGTTCCTGTACCAAAGGCCTGATCCCCAGTGCAGTGTTCAGAGGTGGGGCTGTTGGGAAGTGATTGGATCCTGACGGCTCCATTGATGGAGTTGTACTGTGTAGCATTATTGGGAGTGGGTGGTACTAGGAGATTTCTTGGAGGAAGCAGGTCACAGAGAGGACACCTTTGAAGGGTATGTTCTATGACCACCACCCCACTCTCCCTGCTTCCTGCTGCCATGAGGTGAGAACAGCTCTCCTGTTCTGTTCTGCCATCTTTCTGCCTTGCCATGGACCAGAAGCAACTAAGTGTGAGCTGAAAGCTCTGAAGACATGGGCCTGATCTGTCTCTTCCTATAAGCTGCTTTCCACAGATCTGTGTCACAGCAATAGAAAGTCAGCACAGGTCACAAAACACAAAGTGTTCTAAGGAATAAATGGAAAAAGTCAGGCCACCAGTGGCCTCCCCAGAGAGGACAGAATTCTCAGCGTCACCCATAAATCCACCTCACTTTCTATTCTGGCAAACTCTCACAGAGCATTCCCTTGCCCAGACGTCATTCTTTTCTGTAGTATTTTGTTCCTTCATTTAAAAGCTTTTATCTCCTTGTCTTGGGGCCCCAGACACCTGGGGAACCAATACTGCTTCCTGACCCTTTTCATCCAGACCAACTTAGTGCCTTCTCTGGGCCCCAGGAGCACTGCTTCTGGGCCTGGCCCCACACTCATCAAACTCTGTTCCCTGGGCTTGCACCACCCACCACAGGCCTCTCTCCCACCTACAGGCCTCTCTCCAGGGTAAGTCCATTGGGCCCTCCTAGCCTTGACTGTCCCAGCCCCATTCGCCCTCCCATCTCCCCTGCCAGTCTCTCCTAGTTTGGATCCTGTCCCATGCCTTGCAAGAAACTCATCTCACTTTTAAGGACAGACACTATCTCAAAGTGAAAGGATGTAAAAAAATATACCAAGCAAATGGCACTAAGAAAAAAGAAGGCGTAGCAATTCTAATATCTGATAAAATAAACTTTAAAACTAATCAGAAGAGACACTTCATTTTGATCAAAGGAACAATGAATCAAGAAGATATTACAATCA
>NW_008345700.1:1540015-1540635 GCF_000622305.1 Nannospalax galili
CTTCCGATCTACATAGTACTTGAAACTCTTGCAAGAGCAATAAGACAAGAGGAAGAAATTAAAGGAGTAAGAATTGGAAAAGAAGAGATCAAATTATCCCTTTTTGCGGATGATATGATATTATATCTAAGAAACGCCAAAAATTCCACCCAAAAACTCCTAGAAATTATTAACACGTTCAGTAAAGTGGCAGGTTATAAAATTAACCTTCAAAAGCCTTTCTATATACCAATAACAATCAATCAGAGAAAGAGCACATGGAAACTCCCCTTCATAATAGCTACAAGAAAAAAATAAAATATCTCAGAGTAAACCTGACCAAAGATATTAAAGACCGCTACAATGAAAATTTTAAATCTTCAAAGGAAGAGATTGAGGAAGACATCAGAAGATGGAAGGACCTCCCATGCTCATGGATTGGAAGAATAAATATTGTGAAAATGACCATCCTACCAAAAGTCATTTATACATTCAATGCAATGCCAATCAAAATCCCTATGACATTTTTCACAGAATTGGAAAAATCTATCCTAAGATTCATATGGAAGCACAAAAGATCTTGGATAGCCAGAACAACCCTGAGTACTAACAACAATGCTGGGGGGACTACTGTACCAGAA
>NW_008345700.1:1542429-1544112 GCF_000622305.1 Nannospalax galili
CCATCAGGTGAGGGAGAGACCCACAAAAATTTGGTTAGTTTAAGGGAGGGGGAAGGGAAGGGTATACAAAGAACCTAGGGCATAAAGGGAAAGAAGGAGCTCAAGAGAGGTAGGACTGTAGGAGAAGCGTATTATTACGGGAGAAAGGAGGAAAATGGGGGTAGCTTAAGAGGGAAAACCATGATGGAGGGGTGAGACAATGCAAGAGATAAACAGTGCCTAGCTAGTTTTGAAAACCAGAGGGAACCATATTACTCCTACAACCTACTGACAAATTATACATAGGGAAAAACATGATGGAGGGGTGAGACAATGTAAGAGATAAACAATGCCTAGCTAGTTTTGAAAACCAGAGAGAATCATATTACTCCTACAACCTACTGACAATACATAGCAGATCAAGAAATATATGTATAAGTAAGGTTTATCTGAGAACAACTGGTCTTTGCCTAAGATTTATCTACATGGCACACAGTAATTAAAAGTACCAGACTGGTGGAACTAACCATCTTTGGTGTTTAACAGACATACTTTGAGGTCTATAATAATTTGATCAGAGGGACATAAAGGACACTTTTTACTCCTTGCCCTCCTAGGTTGACTAGTTCCAGGGGACTATAAGCATCTCTCAAAATGTCCTATAATGGTGGTGGGTCACCTGTCCTCTTGATCAAGGAGGCTGAGGAGACCCCACCAGATGGACTTGAACCAGTGTCCAGTCTACAAAGAGAAGGGTCAACACAGAGGAATCATTTCCTCCATGCTTAAAAGTGAAGCCAGCCATGGTCGATCAGGGCCTTTGACTTCTCTTCACATAGGTGGACCTGGTCAAAGAAAGGAGCCAGGGGCTCCTCCCAAGCCCATGTGACTCCTGAGGAACAGATCCTTAAACGACTTTAGGTGTAAATATAAATTGATTTATTTGGGCCAACTGTATGGTCTTAAACATCCAAAAGGAAAGTAGAACCAAAGAGTAAAGTGATCAGCATATTTCATTAAGAATTCAAGGGATTACACACTTCATAGATGCTACATAGCAAGCAACAATGCCAGACAGGTGATACCGCCTTCTGAGTTGTTGGCCAGGGTGGCCAAAGGGACTCCCAGATAGTTGCCCAGCAGAGAACCGGGAAATTGAACAGCAGACCCCAATCTTATCCAAAGGAATATTGACAACTGATTACCACTAGATGAGGAACAGCTGACCCTCCCAAAACAAAGACCTCTAGATAGGCTGACTAGATTCACCAGATGGACAAGTAGTGGGGAATGGCTGGGGTTGCCAACAACACAGCAGACAGTAGCAGGGATGACAAAGTATAAGGGCTCTAGTGGGGGGAGGGAGGCTATGGGAGGGTGCTACCTGGGAAGTAAGTCTATTAAAAAAATTCTTCAAAGCATAAAAGTTTGCTCCTTAATAACTAGTAGATGTGAAAAAACATTATGATTGAAATCTACCTGATGACTTTATATCCATGCTCAGATGCCAAGGATCTCAGAAAGTAACTGACTATGACTAGTGATAATCAGGTACACAGAGATTACAGATGCATATGCAGACATCTAAGTGTTCGTAGTGTTAAAAATTAGTTTTTATGTATGAAACACTATTTTAAAATTAAATGGAGATCTTTTTTAAAGGTTAAAACCTCATTCAGTTTTATGTCTTATAGGGTTTATACA
>NW_008345700.1:1544265-1554521 GCF_000622305.1 Nannospalax galili
ATTTTTAAAAATTTAAAAAATAACTCTTCAAAGCATAAAAATTTGCTCCTTAATAATTAGTAGATGTGAAAAGCATTACCACTGAAATCTACCTGATGACTTTATATCCATGCTCAGATGCCAAGGAGCTGAGAAATTAACTGTCACTAGTAATAATCAGTATATAGAGATTAGAAACGCATGTGCAAATGTCAATTGCATTGAAAATTTATTTTTCTGTATTAAACTGTGTATTTTATTAATGAAATTGAGATATTTTTTAAAGGTTAAAACCTCATTTAATTTTATGTCTTATAGGGTTTATACTGAGTAAAATATTGTATAGCTGTAACAATTCAACTGTAAACCTAAAAATTTACTGCCGATTTTGAAAGATATGCATCTTAGCTCAGGAAATTGTTATTTAATATGTCAATGCTATTGTAATGAAATGCTTCTTCTAAGTATGTGGTTATTAAATAAATAATAAACTGGAAAAAAAGCCTTTATATGAACTTACTTTTTTTTCTTTTAATATACAAGTAACTTTATTATGGTTTTACATTGTAAAATAAAATTGTCCAGGAAATTAAAATACAAAACAACTCAATAATAGACTATGATAGCTAATTAGTTAAGTCAACAGTTGCCAAACAAAATCTGATAGAAATCACTGCCTCTACAGTATTCTGAGTGTGAAGAATATTTAACAATTTTCAAATGTGTGTAATATATAATCATGCTTATAAATTTATGCTTTAATGAGAAAACTATATTAGTATCTCATGTAAGAGTAATTTTTTTCTTCATAATTGAAAGTTTCAAGATCTAAGAGAATTAGATTTAGAAAAAGGTGATGCAGCTTTCAATTAAAAATTCTAACTGTAAAATTAAGTCTGTAAATGAACTCACTTTTTAAGTGATTATAGTTAAAAAAGCACATCACATAATTTTTTACCATGTTAACCATTTTCAAGTGGCCTGGAGAAAACACTCACAGGACTGTACAGCCATCTCCTCATCCACCTCTAAAACCTCATCTTCCCAAACTGAAACTGTCCCTGTGAAACCCTGCTTCCCTCTCCCCGCCCTCTCACACGATTGCCATTTTTTCTGTGCATCTGCCTGTTCTGTAAGGACAAGATTTGCATGTTTGCCTTTTGCGTTTTTACTGTCTCATTTTCTGTGTTTATTTTGTCAGTGAGCCCATCTTACCCTCACTCGTGCTGGATAAGCCATGGGACCAGACCGTCCCGTCTCCGTGCCATTGCCCATCGTTCTGAGAGAGTTGAACCCTCTCTGTGATGACCTGCTTCCTCCAAGTCATCTCCCAGTACCACCCGCTCCCAACAATGCTATCACAATACGGAGTCGTCCATTGACGAAGTCAAGCCCTCAGGATCTCATCACTTCCCAACAGCCCCACCTCTGAACACTAAACTGGGATCAGGCCTTTAGTACAGGAGCCTTGGGTAGGCAGTGTAGATCCAAACCACAACATGACCTGTGTGTGGCACATGTTAATTATCTTTTTAAAAGTAGTAAGGTTTTTGGGCTGGACAGATGGCTCAGCAGTTAAGAGCACTGACTGCTCTTGCAGAGGACCCGGGTTTGATTCCCAGCACCCACATGGCGGCTACGAACCTTAACTCCAGTTCCAGGGGAATCCGAAGCCCTCTTCTGACCTCTGCGACACTGCATGACATGGGTGCACTCACATACATGAGGCGATACACTCATACACATAAAATAAAAATAATAAAATTTTTTTTAAAGTAGGAAGGCTTTCAAATTCAGTTTTGAAGGAGAAAGAAAAGGAGGGTGTCTGCTGGTGTCAGCATGGCTCTGAGGGGGTTGGTGGGAACTGGCCTCTCCTCTGCCACGTGAGGGTCGCAGTCCCCTTCTCCCCTTGCATTCCTGCCCCTGCGGAGCTCCCTCTTGGCTTTGTCTTTCAGACCCTGAGCCCTCAAAAGCATGCCTTTGTTTTGGAAGTTCTCTCTGGCTGCCTCGAGTATGAGAAGTTACTGACCATTGTGGTGGATGCCTTCTATGTGCGGGATGGCCAGCTCTGCCTGTGGGCCGACTACAGCCTCTTTGAGGGTATGTGAATCTACCATCCACATGTCTCTGAGGCCCAGGCCTACTACCCACTCTAGAGTAAAGGACTAGAGAAGTGTCCAGCCCAGACCCTGGACAGATTGTCCCGAGAGAGGCCAGCCAGCAGACAGGCAAGCCTCAGGCAGCTCCTAGCATTTCTGCTCAGGGCCCTTTGCCTCACTTGATCCTCGGGAACCCATAAGTGTATAGCCCAGGTTGAGTATATTTCTCACCTCTCAGGTGAAGAAACAGCCCTCAGGCCTTGAAAGGCTGGTGTCTAGGCCCTAGTACTGAGCCCTGGTGCCCCATGCAGTCTCTGGACCTCCTACTACCTGCCTGAGACAGAATACCCCCAAGGGTAGCCTGGGCAAAATGATGTGCTTCTTGTAGTCTGTTGTTAGCCCTGACCCTGACACCTGTGGGCAGAGCAGGACCTGTGCCAGTCTAAACCACCCAGGGGAGATTAAATATGAGTGTTGCCTCTGCCACTGTCCACATTCACAGAGCAAGGAGTCTATTGTGGGCAGCGGCTGCTGCTGCTGTCGCGTAGGGAGGGATCCAGCCATAAGACTTGCACTTGGCCTTGTGCTAGCCCAGGGAGAGAGAAGTGAGGGATGTAGCATGCTGGCAGACCGAGTCTTGTGGCTGGTGTCAAGTGTAGAGCTGGGCTGACCCTCACTGCCCAGCTTGGCTCAGGGGCAGCCAGCAGCCCCTCAGAAGAGCCCCCTCACCCAAAGGCTTAAGGTGACTCAGCTCACAGAATTAACAAAACAGGTGACATCACTTTTACCCAGAAAAACCCTTAGATTTCTGAGAATTGAGCAAATGCAGTAATGTATGTGGAAATTAAAAGCCCCGAGTGCCCTGCTTCTGAGAGCACAAAGCTTGTTCTGTCTGCATGAGGTGGTAGTCGCCATGAGGGCCTGTCCTCACGTGCCCTGACAGAGCAAGGTGCCATGGAGACCCTCAGTTGCTGCAGAATTCTCCAGGGTCACAGCCCTCTGCAGGGTGGCCGTGCCCCCACACCACATTCTCTCCTCAGTGATCTGCTACCTGGCCATGTTCCAGCTGGACGAGCTTGGCTTCCAGCTCTTCCGCAGTATCATCAAGTCCCAGTCTGTGGGCAAGACGTGCAAGGTGAGTCCCACCGCCTCCACTGCAGGGCAGTAGGCTTCTGACCAGGGAGGACAGGAACCAGAACCAGAGGCATCTGATCAGTCACCTACCTCTGACTCTCTAACCAGAGGTGGGTTCTTCCTTCTCTACTTAATACCAAATGAAGCTCTCTGTCTGGGACAATATGCTTTCTGTCTCAGGAGATCTGACTCTACTCGGTTGCTCTATAAAGGACACACTTTCCAATCTGCACATAAATGTAAGTAGCCCATGATGGATCAGTACTTGCAGTCATCTTAAGCTAAGCAAGGGTATCATTTTTATGACAAAAAAAGCAAAATTGGTGGCATCTTCCAAGAGATGCCTTAAGACTGCCCTTCCCACTCCTACACTCAGCAAGACCTGCACTTGGCTCATTCTGTTCCCATGCTAAAATCCTTACCAACTGCTGAGCAAACAGCCCCCTTGCATCCTGCCCGGGACCCAAAGTGCTGACTCACCAGATGCTTGGGGTGCAGACCACACACTGTATGTACTGAGTCTGTGCAGTGCCTAGTCACTGAGCAGGCTAGGGAGCTCTGGAGACCCATGGCAGCAGCCTACAAAACCTACATGGGAGCCGAGCCATGGTGCCTGTAAGTGGAGAGATTTGAAAGGCTGAGACAGAAAGATGAAAAGTTCAAGACTAGCCTGGGCTACACAGTGGGACCCTGTCTCAAAGCTTAAAAAAAAAAAAAAAAAGCCTTGAGACTTCAGTAGAGTACCTGCCCAAGCCTCTCTGGGATCAAAGGAAAAGCTCCAAGGACCCAAGCTGCCTAGGTAAGATGGTGACGAGCCCCAGACCGTCGATGATCTACCTACACTCCCATGCCCCACTGGGTGACTGTGGTCCCTTCAGTGTCCTCTACCTGCCTCGGACTCAAGAAAGATGCCAGATGGGCCCTGAAGATGGAGACCCACTCTAACAAGGTGGCCTCCCTTGGGTACTGTCACTACTACAGACAGGAGTGTTCCCAGGCTGCTTCGCAGGCAGCTCTGTCCATGGCATCCACATTCTGATATAGCAGGCGGAAGGGCCGGAAGTCTCTACCACCCAGGAACCCCATATTCATCATACTCATTCACTAATGGGACCTGCCAGACAGTCAAAGGACTTTTTTTCTTCTTTTTCTCTTTTTCTTTTTTTTTTTTTTGGCGGGGGGAGGTCTTTTTGAGACAGGGTTTCTCTGTAGGTCCAGCTGGCCTGGAACTCACTATGAATTCAGAGATCCGCCTGCCTCTGCCTCCCAAATGCTAGGATTAGAGCTATATGTCACCATACCTGAACAAAGATTTATTTATTTATTTATTTATTTATTTTTGGTCTTTTGAGACAGGGTCTCCCTGTAGCCCCAGCTGTCCTGGAACTCACTTTGTAGACCAGGCTGGCCTTGAACTCACAGAGATCCGCCTGCCTCTGCCTCCCGAGTGCTGGGATTAAAGGCGTGAGCCATCACACCAGCTTCATTTTTGTTTTTAAGTATGTCTGAGTGCTGTGTCTGTGGTGTGTGTATGTGTGTGTGTGGTGTGTATGTGAGTGTGGGTGCCCTCAGAGTCCAGAAGGAGGGTATAGGATCCCCTGGAATTGAAGTTACAGGTGGTTGTGAGCTACCAACATGGATGCTAGGAACCAAACTCAGATCCTCTCCCAGAGCAGTACACACTCTTAACTTCTGAGCCATCTCTCCAGCTCCCCCAAGAATCAAAGGGCTTTCTCAAACCCACAGGGAACCCCATCCCCATTCCAGCAGGGTCCCTGGCAGCATGGTCCCATACCTATGAAAATGGTGGCCTCAGCCCTGCTGAGATGCTGATGTGAGGATGTGAGGAGGGATGGAGGGACAGATAAGAAACCTGAATGGGACTGCCCAGATGTCAGTGGACCAGAGGTAGAGATGGGGACCCCAAGTCCAGCCACAGGGGCTAACTACCCACTTCAGGGGCTGTGGGATAGCCAGGCTGACAATTGGAAGAGTATTAGAAAGAGGACTGATGGATAGTGGCCATGGGCAAGAGCTAAGAAGTCCCCTGTGGGTTTGGGAAGATAGGAAGGGGCCACTGGGGTGGGTGAGGGAAATGGGCAAGCAGTCAAGTGTGGGAGCTGTGGAAGGCTCTAGGAGGCCTTAGAAGCCTCTGTGTGGAGTAGGCCTGGGTGCTGAGAGGAGAGTGGAAGCTGGTGAGGACGGTAGTCACACTGGGGAGGCAGCAGTGACCAGAAGCTCTGCTCAGTCTTGCTCACCATTGTCCTCTTGGTTGACCATGCACGTGGAGTCACTTCCCAAATATGCTTCCTGCTCTCAAGTCCCAGAAGTGTGTTTGTAACCCCACAAAGCTCTCCCCTGGGCTCTGGCATGTGGTCCTTGGGTTCTACAAACAGTGGCATCAGTGCAGCCCCAGAGTCCTTGACTGTCCCTTCTGATTGGTTCTTTGGGGATCTGTATCAAGGGGTCTCCAGGAATCCCCTCAACTGTACAAGACCCCTTAGGCTAGGATGTATTTACAGCTTCATGGATACCCTCTGAAGAGTATCCCCAGGGGTCCCAGGCTAGTTTCCCCACAGGTGGGTACTGAGGGCCTGAGTTTGTATCCCAGTCATCCAGAGGCTGCCTCCTAGGACTGGACCCCTGTCAGCCCTGCCTTGTGTAAGGGTGGCTTCCAGCTCCCTAAGGGTCCTACTCCCCCTGAGAAGCTAAAGCAGCTGTGTACCTTCCAGGGCCACAGGTTTAGACTTGGGGACCAGGAGTTGGGAGCAGCCTGCAGGTCACAGCACTGGGAATCTCCCAGGACTGCCTCTGAGTTACCCAAGGTTATCACAGGCCCCTAACTAGGGAGTGCAACCTCAACCCCAGGACTGAGACCAGACACCCACTGTGAGGGTGGAGCGACATTCCACCTTCTGGGAGTGAACAGGCCTGAAGGGTTCTGCCTTCTTGCACTGCAGTGCACTGGTAGCAGGATTAAGGGACACAGAAAAAAGAGATAATTTTATTCCCAGAATTCCAAAGCCCACCAAGGGCAAAACAGAAGGCAACAGCTCTCCATGTGTCCCTGCAACATCATGTTCAGAAGTGGAATGAAGGGCCTCCCAGGTCTAGGAGCTTGGTGGGAGCAAGGACATGGCAGGCAGGAGCCCCTCCAGGCAACAGGAATATCCTGAGGGGCGAGGTCTCTTCAACGATCTGCAGGAGTGACAACTGGTGTCATACTCTGTTCTGGCCCCTGTGAGGTGCTATGGGACATCAGTGGGCATCATCCAGGCTGTAGCTGAGTTGCTCAGGCCTCTCCCCACCTTAGTTCCTCAGGTTCTTATTCAGCCCCATGAACCTGTGTTCATGGATCAAGGATGAGTGGAGCCTTGTCTACGAGACAGCCCATGTGAAGGAGAGCTGGATCGATCCTCTGATGAGGTGAGTCCAGCAATGGCAGGGCACTGGATCCCTGAGAATTATCCGTGTCCACTCCTTCACCATGGGTGGGGGCCTGCCTATGGAAGCTCTGTAGGGAGCCAGATTGTGAAAGCTCCAAGATACCATGAGCCTACATGGTACCACAGCCTGTGACAGGGACAGTAAGCTGTGTTCCCCCAACCTACCAGACCCTGGGCCCAGCCCTGCAGTGGCCAGTGAGAGCCCCTTGCTGGGTAGCCTCGATCCCTCTGGGTAGCTCTGGTACTGCAGGTGAAACAGGAACTATTTCAAGTCATATATCCGTCCCGGTGAGTCCAATGGGAGGGGACGCTGGGCAGGCTGGTGATGATCCACTCAGGGTGTGGAAAGTGAAGTGGGAACACCCAGACCTCTGGGCAACCCACCAAGGCCCTTCCAACACCCCTGCACCCTGAAGCTGAGCCCAGGACAGCTGGGCTCCCTTTAGGGGACTGTGATCCTCGCTTTACCCAATATCTACAGCTCCTTCCACCTGTCAGCAGCAGTGCTATTCCAGAACATTCCTTCCCCTTCCCCAGCCTCCCTTCCCTGCTCCCAGCTTCCTCCACCAGTGCCATCTGCTCTGCCTAGACTAGCTCCATGCCCCAGCTGTTGCTTGTCCAGAAAGCCCTACACTCCTGCTGTGGGGATGTCCCAGCTTCCCAGGTCCCTGTCCTCAGGGACTCTGGGCCCATTTCCTCATCTGTGCAAAGGGAAGATTGATGTATACCAAAGGTGTGGCTGGACTGCACCCACAAGTATAGTCAGGGGTTGCCTGTTTACCACCTTACCCTGAGGGACAGCCAAACACTTGGGGGTCCTTCAGATCCCTTGAACCAGCTTAGGTCCTTGGGGACCTACTTAGGATGTAACTCCAGGGGTATCTCCACTTTTGCCTTCAAGATGGCAGCCAGAGGTCCAGGAGCTGATCAACCAACTGGAAGGAGCACCACTTGATCAAACCCCTCTCTCAAAGACCAAGGCCAAGGTCACAGAGCCCAAGGAATTCAATTTGACCATCCCCAAGCCTCGTGCCATTCCAATGCCTGAGATTATTCCCACTGTGGCCAAGCCAAGATCTGTGAGTTGGGCATAGGCCCCCACCACCAGCATGTTCAGGCTGGGCGAATGGACGCAGGGGTCACTGGGAGGCTGGGCTTCTCTAGTGCCAAGGGTGTATTGAACCAGACCAGAGCATTCAATGACCCATACCCACACCCATACCACATGGAAGGGAAGCTAGTTGACCCACTGCCCACCACATTCAGAGCCCAATAAGAAGGTACTGAGCAACAGTGTCAGGCCATGGGTTCAGACTTGCCTGGAGTTCACCTTTAGCCGTGGTAGACACACACACACACACACACACGATAGTGCTATTCAGGTCACAGTATAGATGTTCTGTGTGCCACGGGCAGGGGTGTCTCGCAAGAGTGCCAGTAATCCTGCTCCCCACTCAGGAGAAATGCACATCTGTCTCCTCTGCTGAGAGTCTCTCCATCCTCCTGTTTGCTTTGCTTACTTACCAGTCAGGATGCGCCAAGCTGCAAGAAACAGAAAAGTGAAGTTCAAACTGGCTTGGACAAGTAGAGCACTGGCTAACTTTCCTGACTAAAGTAGGAATAGCCTTCAGGCATGGCTGGATCAGGGTTCCAGCTCTGTTTCTGTGACTACCTCCACCTTAATCTCCTTTGTAAGTGAGCTTCATCTTTATGTTAACTTCTTCATTTTAGTTTAAAAAAAAATTTAAAAAAAAAAACAGGTCTCAGGCTGGAGAGATGTCTCAGCAGTTAAGAGCACTGACTGCTCTTGCAGAGGACCCAGGTTCGATTCCCAGCACCCACATGGCAGCTCCAGTTCCAGGAGATTCCAAAGCCCTCTTCTGACCTCCACGGCATTGCATGACAGAGGTGCACTCACATACATGCAGGCAATGCACTCACACACATAAAATAAAAATAATAAGGGGCTGGAGAAATGGTTCAGTGGTTAAGAACACTGACTACCCTTGCAGAAGACCCAGCAACCACATGGCAAACAACTGTCTGTAACTCCAGTTCCAGGGGATCCAGCAGCCTCTTCTGTCCTCCACAGGCATTGCATGACACGGGTACACTTACCTACATACAATATATGCATACACTGACTTGGTCATTTGTTTTATGAGAGCAACAGAAAAATAACTAATGGGCAAGAGAGTTGGCTCAGCGGTTAAGAGCACTGACTGTGCTTGCAGAGGACCTGGGTTCGATTCCCAGAACCCACATGGCAGCTATAAAACATCTTAACTCCAGTTCCAGGGGAATCCAAAACCCTCTTCTGACCTCCACAGCATTACACGACACAGGTGCACTCACACACATGCAGACAATATACTCGTACACATTAAAAAAGGGGGGGGGCTGGGCGTGGTGATGCACGCCTTTAATCCCACCCAGTACTTGGGAGGCAGAGGCAGGCAGATCTCTGTGAGTTTGAGGCCAGCTTGGTCTACATAGTTCCAGGACAGCTGGGGCTACAGGGAGACCCTGTCTCAAAAAGACAAAAAAATAAAAACAAAAACCCAGGTCTCATGTCCACATTAGTAGCCAGGAATTCTTGGAAAATGTCCAATTGAGCCAGCTCAGGCCTCATGCCTGCTTAAAATGGTCATCATTCTGGGTGCTGTGCTCTGACTAGACCTAGAATTTCCCCAGTCACTGGTAGTAGACTTAGCCTCCCAGAGTCAGTCACAGGACCAAGGACTGTACATGAGTATGAATTGGGGAAGGGGGTGTGGATGGATATCTCAGGTTACACCCCAGTTCCTCCATCCTTCAAATCTCATTAAAAATCTCTCAGCCCATGCCAGGCATGGTAGTGTACACCTTTAATCCCAGCACGGGGGAGGCAGAGACAAGTGGATCTCTGTGAGATCAAGGCCAGCCTGGTCTACACAGTGAGTTCCAGGCAGCTGGGACTACAGGGACTCCCTGTCTCAACAAAACAACAAAATCTGTCATCCCAGAAACTTTTGATGAACCCTCAACTCTACTGAGTCTCTTGCTTGGTCCCTCCTCCTTGACCCAGCTTCTTTTCTTCGTGGCATTGGTGTTTATAGTTTGTGGATCTGCTTACTGTCTGGCTCTTCCACCACACTGCATCCATTTTATTTGTGCCACATTCCCAAAACAGCTGGCAAAGACCTGGCTTAGAAAAAACCCTCAGTAAATGAATACCTGCTGGTTGGATAGATGGGTAAAAAAGTGGATAAATGGACGGAAGGATGGATGAGTGGATGGATGGATGGATGGATGGATGGATGGATGGATGAGTGGATGGATGGATGGATGGATGAGTGGATGGATGGATGGATGGATGAGTGGATGGATGGATGGATGGATGAGTGGATGGATGGATGGATGGATGAGTGGATGGATGGATGGATGGATGAGTGGATGGATGGATGGATGGATGAGTGGATGGATGGATGGATGGATGAGTGGATGGATGGATGGATGGATGAGTGGATGGATGGATGGATGGATGAGTGGATGGATGGATGGATGGATGAGTGGATGGATGGATGGATGGATGAGTGGATGGATGGATGGATGGATG
>NW_008345700.1:1555517-1562056 GCF_000622305.1 Nannospalax galili
GTGGGTGGATGGATGGATGGATGATCAAATGGATGGATGGATGGATGGATGAGTGGATGGATGGATGGATGGATGGATGGATGAGTGGATGGATGGATGGATGGATGAATGGATGGATGGATGGATGAGTGGATGGATGGATGGATGATCAAATGGATGGATGGAAGGATGGATGAGTGGATGGATGGGTGGATGGATGGATGGATGAGTGGATGGATGGATGGATGGATGATCAAATGGATGGATGGATGGATGGATGAGTGGATGGATGATCAAATGGATGGATGGGTGGATGGTCAAATGGATGGATGGATGGATGGGTGGGTGGGTGGATGATCAAATGGATATATGGGTGGATAGACCATCAGAACTTTGTTGCTAAGCAATGCCACAGTTACCCTATCTTCAGTCTTTGGTGTTTCTGATGCCTTCTCAGGAATCAATCATCCTGCAGCCATCTCTCTCTACTCTGCTGGCTGAGGAACAGTTCCCTGACTGTTACATGGTAGATGTCCACCTTCCCTGAGGGTACTGCTATAATCACAAACCTGTCTCCTCTACCCTGCTTGCTCTGACCCATGGCCCACTTCAATGCATTCATTCATTTAAAAGTTACTGAATATCAAGCCGGGTGTGGTGGCGCACGCCTGTAGTCCCAGCACTTGGGAGGTAGAGGCAGGCGGATCCCTGTGAGTTCAAGGCCAGCCTGGTCTACATAGTGAGTTCCAGGACAGCTGGGACTACAGGGAGACCCTGCTTCAAAAAGACAAAATAAAGTTACTGAGTATCTAGTATGTGTCAGGGATTTGGTCATCATAGAACATGCTTTCAAGTGGGGATTCACACCAGAAAAAAAAAGAAAATCGGAGTACGTAAAATGCAGTGTGTATGTGGATACGTGCGGAGAAGTGACAGAATGGTCATGAGTCAGAATAGTATAGCCAGGAAAGTCTTTGTGAGGAGTTCTATGGAGGAAAGAACTGGAAGAAGTGAGCGAGCGGGCCTTGGGTTAGTGCTGGGAAGAGCAAGCTGGGAGCCAAGCACATACAGGCCCAGGTGTTGGTGAGCAGCCAAGAAAGACTGCAGGGCAGTGAGGAAGTGGGGGGGGTACAGGGAAGAGGACCCCACTGCAGGGATAGACGGAAGGTGCACGCTGAAGAGGCTGGCACAGCACAGGTCCTCTGGCTGTCAGGGCGAAGGAAGTCACAAGGAGAGGCAGTTTGTGGAACTTTTGGAAGCAACTGGGCAGAATTGGAGTTGGCTATGGGTGTGAGGGAAACAGAGGAAGACTCTGAGGCCTTGGCATGGACAAGAGAGAGACAGCACCAGGGTCCCCAGTGAGGGTCAGCAAGGATGGGGCAGGGCAGCTGGAGGAAGGTTAGGATGAATTGAGTTACCTTGTCAGTGAAACTTTCAGAGGAGAAGGGGACAGTCAGGATCTGAGTCTCCAGAGAGCCCAGTTGGCTCTCACCTGATCCTTCATAGACACAGCCCCCATAGGGACATTGAGAGTCTCCTATGACTGGACCCAGAGGACAGGCCAAAGACTTACCCTGAGGCCCCTTCACAGGCAGTCCACTTTTCTACAGTATGTGGTACTCTGGATCCCTCTACCTGCCACCTTACATCCCAGGAGCTAGCCACTTCCCTTCATTCCTTACCCATCCTGTTCATCTTATCCAGGCCAATGACATACCCTCAGTGACCTGGCCTCAAAACTTCCTCTCTCTACCTGCATCCCATGCTCAGCTCCAGACCACGTGTGGCCTGACCCTTTTATGCTGTAGCCACTGACCACAGACTCTGCCCACTACCAGGTCCCTCAGAGCACCTACCAGGAGCCCATGGAACAGCAGCTGCTACAGATGGTCAAGAGATACAACCGCAGGAAGGCTGAGGTGGCTGTGGGGGACCCTGTTTCCCTAGAGACCGTGTCAGGGCTGTTAAGGGCAGGGGATGGGAAGAAGGTCGGGGACCAGGGGCACAGCACATGCATCCCACTCCCCCATGGCCCAAGGACCCTGGATTGCAACCAGTAGGGTAAGAGCTGTGTGGTGTCATGGCAGGAGCTGCTGCTGAAAGCCAACATGGAGGAGCTTCGCTGTGCCATGCCCAGGTCTCAGAGGGAGCCGGCCACACAGGTAATGCCCCACCGACAGGCCATGCCCAATCTTCACGGTGGCATTTCTCAGGTCATGAAAGCCTTCCTTCCAGGGTTAGGGATGTAATTTAGTTGGTAAAGTGTTTGCCTAGCATGCATGAAGACTTGAGTGCAATCCTCAGCACCACATAAAGCAGGTGTGGTGGCAGGGCCTGGGCAGGCATGGAGCCAGTGAGGAGCCAGCCCTGGGGATAGTGGAGGGGAAGGGTGATGAATGAGGAAGCAGCCTTTCCATCAGTTATCCCCAGGCCTAGTAGGCCTGCCCCTTTCCTGCTTCTGCCCAGGAGGTCCAGCACTCCAGCAAAGCTTAGAGTGAAATGGAAGACAAAATGCTAAACTGGAGACCTGGGTGCCACTCGTGGGTGAGCAGCTGGAGTGGAAAAGTGGGTAGCCCTTCCCTTCCCCAGGTGCTAGGCCAACGGCTCCCTAGGCACAATTAGGGGTGCCTAGACGGCACAGGTGCCAGACTAACTCTCTCTGACTTGCAGGACTGTAAGAAGCAGCTGCAGGTGCAGTCCACACCCCATATCCACAGGACTCCAAAGCTGACCTTCTACAGGGTGAGGGCCTCATGGCCAGTCAGCCTCTCCTTGGCACCCTCCTCCCCACCTGTCCTGTTCCAGGAAGGCTCAGAAGGTGGGAGCTGGAGGATTCCAGGGCCCCACAGACAAGCCTCACTCCTGAGGCAGAAGTACCTGAGCTGTGGACAAGTAAGGAGGGCAAGATGGGAGGGCACCCACCACTCCTTCCCTCTCCACAGGCTAACAACTGCCCAGTGAAGCTGAACACAGCCACCATCCTTCGAGAAGGGGCCTTATACCAGCAGCAGGTGGAAAAGGAGCTGCAGAGGTGCGGGGCAGCGGGGAGTACTTGCCTTGTCTCCCCGCCTCCAGGGTGTTGCCCTCAAGAAGGAAGCCTAGAGGGGGGGCCTGTCAAAGCATGTAGTCTGGTAGAGTGGGTAGGGGCTCTGAAGATGTTAAGGTAAATGCAAATTAGGCCAAGACTAGGCATAGTGGTACACACGTAAAATCTTCAGCACTCAGGAAGCAGAGGCAGGAGAGAGGAGAGTTCCAGGCCAGCTTGGGCTTCATAGCAAGACCTTGTCTTAAAAATTCAAACAAGGCCAAGTATGGTGGGGTGCACCTTTAATCCCGGCATTCAAGAGGCAGAGGCAGGCAGCTCTCTGAGTTCAAGGCCAGCCTGGTCTACATAGTGAGTTCTAGGCCAGCTGGAGCTACAGGGAGACCCTGTCCCCAAAAGACTGAAAAAAAAAATTCAAACAAGCAGAGCTGGGGAGATGACTCAGTGATTAAGAGCATTAGCTGCTCTTGCAGAGGACCTGAGTTCAATTCCTCGCATCCATATGGTGGCTGCCAACTGTTCGTAACTCTAGTTCCAAGGGATGCCCTCTTCTGACCTCCATGGGCATTGCACAACATGTGTGCACTTACACACATGCAGGCAATACACTCATACAAATAAAATAAAAGTAATAACTAAGCCAGGCGTGGTGGCGCACGCCTTTAATCCCAGCACTTGGGAGGCAGAGGCAGGCGATCTCTGTGAGTTCAAGGCCAGCCTGGTCTACATAGTGAGTTCCAGGACAGCTGGGGCTACAGGGAGACCGTCTCAAAAAGACCAAAAAAAAAAGTAGTAACTAAATCAATCAAGCAAGCAAAAGCCACTTAGTTCTGCCTGTGTTCTCAGCAGCACTCTCCGACACAAGGGACAGTTCCCCACCAGCCAGCAAAACTGCAGCAGGACAGCATCTCAGAGATCTCTGCTCAGTTGTGTTCTGACAGTGTCCATGAGTGCAAGCATCAGACCCTTGGCCTAGGGGGCTCCATCGTTAAAACCCTGTCCTAGGTGCTAGGTTTCCCTCAGCTGGCTTTACCTGTGCCTCTGGAATATAAATCAGGGTTTCCAGCCCCCTCCTCAGGTTTGTGCAGAGTGGGTCACAGAACTCAGGCACACACCTACGAACATTTTCTAGTTTACTGTAAAGGATATTATAACTAACACAGATGGAGAAATGCATAGAGCCTGAAGGCGAGCAGGTGGAACCTCCCTACTCTCTCAGGGTGCACCACTCTCTAGGATCCTCTATGTGGTGAGCTGTCCAAGAGCTCACGTGAACCCTGGCATTTGTGTTTTGTGGAGACTTCATACTTAGACTTGGTTGATTACACCATTGGATCAGCTCAATTGCTATTTTCTCTGGCCTCCCAGAGTTTGAGAAATGGGCTGGAAGACCCAAGCCTCTAACCGCGATCTTGTTTTGGTCTTTCTGGTGAACCACCCCATCTCAAAGCTACCTATGAATGGCCAGCCAGCAGCCACCAGCAATGAAAACCAAATACATATCTGACAGCATTACAGTCTTTGAACACAAACCCCTTACAGGAAAAAGATATGCAACTCCAAAGATGCTGCCCTGTTACTGGACTCTGGTCCAGTTCTGAATAGTTGTCCTGCCCATCATCAGCTTCGGTGAATGGTTCTGTCTGGGCTTGCAGGCTAAAGCCAGCAGGAGTGGCTCAGTTCACACATGCCTCGCCCTTCCGGGGTAAGGTATAACTGAGTTAAAACAGCAGTTTCTTCTCTGAGCCTCTGATAATATTGAAACAATACTTTCCCTTGCCCTTGCTCTGTCACCCAAGCCCTTCCTTAGAATCTGTCATCGTGCATAGACCACAGACAGCAATTCTATAGGCAAGCACGCGCTGGGCTCTCAGGGTCCCAGCGCGCACTCCTGGGCAGTGAAAGTTCCTCCACTACTGAGGTCTACTCAGTCGATCCCGTCCCTATTTCACCCGCATACCTTCCTCAGGATGTGAGGTCCACTGGCCACTTGGACCACACGGGAAGCGTATGAGGGACGGCGAAAGCCAGGGTGTCCCCGAGTCGGCGACGGAGGAATAGTGCCCCCCGGGGAGACTGGATCATAGGATTTAGTGTTACAGCTCAAGACAAGTGACTCAGCTCAGATCTCAGTGATTCAGCTCCAGCTCCCTTTTTTCCTCCATCTGTAAAGGCTGTAATAGTCTCTTTTATTGGTTTATGGCAAAAAAGTCTAGGCGGTAGCCAACGAAATGTTGGAATAACTGACACCCATTTATCTTTAGGATAGTGATTATCAATTTGTCCTGGGAAGTCTATTAAGCTAATTGCAAAAGAGGAATGATGCTTTAAGAGCCATTGTACATCTGACAATGAGAAAGGAATAATAAGATTATCAGGTTCCTTTCCTAGGATTTGCACAGCTCTATCTCTCCCATGTCGTACCATGGATGCAAGGGTGTCCACTTCTGTAAGGAAGCGAGGAGCACCACCTACTGGCATTTGAAGCCATTCTAATACTCCGTGTGGCTGATAAATTGCTCCTACCATGGTTGGGGAGGAATTAAATATTAAGAGTTGGACAGGCAGCTTGGGATCATATCTGGCTAGTGATGCCTTTTGGAAATGGCTATTAATTACTTGAAGAGCCCTTTTTGCATCTGGGTTTAGGTACCGTCTGGAGGCTGGGTTTTTGTCTCCCTTTAAAAGATCAAAAAGTGGCTGTAATTGACTTGTGGGGATAGGAAGCCATGGCCTTAGCCAATTAATATTACCTAGAAAACTTTGAAGTGAGTTAAGGGTAAGTGGATGGGGAACATCTAGGACAGGTTTGAGGGGCCTAACAGCTGTGGGTGTTATTTCAGTCCCTAGGAAGGTAATGGGGGGGACAGATTGTATTTTATTTGTTGCAATTACAAAACCTTTTGCCCCTAGGGTGTTTATCATAGCATCTTTTAGGTCTTCTAGAGAGGAATCCTCATCTTGCTAGACTAAGAGGTCATCCATATAATGATAAACATGCAGCCCCTTTTTTAATAGGGGTGCCAGTGCATAAGCAACAGCCTCCTGGCATATCGTAGGACTATTTGCCATGCCTAGTGGCAGAACTTGCCATTCATATCGATCAGCTGGACCAGAATTGTTAATCTTTGGAACTGAGAAGGCAAAATGTTGGCAACTATTTTTGTGCAAATGGATGGAGAAAAAGCAGTCGTTCATATCTAACACTAACAGGGGGGTATTAATAGGGATGGCAGAGACCATGGGTAGGCCTCTTTGGGGGGATCCCCATATTTTCATGGTTTTATTTATAGCTCTAAGGTCCTGCAACAGTCTCCATGCCCCTGTCTTCTTCTTTATTACAAAGACTGGGGTGTTCCATGGGCTCCTGGAGGGCCTAATGTGACCCAACTGTAGCTGTTCTTTCACAAGTTGCTGTAAAATGAGTAATTTCTCCCTGGGTAAAGGCCACTGTTCCACCCAGACTGGCTCTGTGGTGATCCAATCAAGGCAGGGAGTTTGGTAATCAACAGTGGCC
>NW_008345700.1:1562223-1564053 GCF_000622305.1 Nannospalax galili
TTTAAAGGCGGCAAAGGCTTGCCATCCCTGTCATTTTTAGATCTACAATCTTTTTTCCAGTGATAACCTCTTTTACAGCGAGGACAGAGGGTTTTAGGAGGTCGAATGGCTGCTGAGTTATTTTGAGGGCAATTTTTTATCCACTGTCCAGTTTCTCCACATTTAAAGCATTTTGAGTTGGACTGAGTTGCAAATGCAAGGGCTTGGGCAAGGGAGGAAGCCTGGTACGTAGCAGTCCCAATGTCCTGAGTAGCAACAATCCACTTGTCATAATGCTCATTCTTTAATCCCTGACATGCTTGTCTGTGCTCAGGGGTCATCCCTTCCCAGACAAGGCTGTTCAAAAGTATTGCTTTGGCTGCAGGATCTGTTATTTTTCTACCTAAACTTGCTTGCACTCTTAGTATAAAGTCTGGAAGAGCCTCAGTGGTCTTCTGCTTTAAAAAGGTTAATGCAGAAGTTTCTCCAGGCCCAGTGGACAAAGGTGGTAAGCGGTCCCAAGCCTGCAGAGCACATAAGCGAATTTGCTCAATACAGCCAGCTGGAATTGCAGCTTGCTGAATTCCTGTGGAGAAATTACCCTGGCCAAAAAGCTGGTCATAATTCCAATCCAAAAATCCAGGTGGTGGATCCTGCCCTGCTTGAGGTCTTAGCTGTTGATTGTGAGTGTCATTTCTTTTCTTGCATTAGGCACTCATCTCTAAATAAGGCTTCCCACTGTACAAATAATGGACTGGGGAGGGTAGATCTACAAATGTCTCTCCAATCCTGGGGAAGCAGGTTAGTATCAAATGTTTGTAGTATAGATTTAGTCCAAGGAGCATGAATGCCATCTTCACGTACAGCTTGGCGCAATTCCTTAAGTTCAGCTGCAGGAAGCGGATACCATGCTAATGGACGCTGCCTGGTTATTTGTAAATTGACAGAAAAAGCCTCTATTGGTGGGATTTGGGAGTATTGAGACAGCTGAGGGTGGGAATTTTGAGGCTGGCAGCTTTCACTGTCTCTAAGGCTACACAGCTGCTCTTTGGCTGTAAGGCATGTCTCCACAGGAGGCAGTCGAGGTGGAGGGGGAGGAGGGGATTTTACCTGAGAATCTTTGGTAGCTTTTGAAATTTGGGCGTTAGTATCTGGGCTTGTTGAATCAGCAAGAGAGGGGTGAGGATTAATTTTGCTGATGGGTGGATTTTGTCTGGCTTGGTCTGATTTTATTTTTTGGAGTGTTGAATCTGTTACTGAGCAATTTTTAGGGTCTTTTTTTATCATTTAAATCCTCTCTTTTTGTATTCTCTGGTGCTTGTTAACTTTCCTCAATTTTAGGTGGGTTTTTTAAGCATTGCCGGATGGCTGCCATTATTGGAAAAAATGAAAGAGGAAAATTATGCTTTTCTTGGATTTCTTTCTTATAGGACAAATGTGAAAGAAAGTTCCACACCTCAGGATCAGATATGTCTGCTGATAAGACCCAGGGTGCAAACCGATGTACCTCATTCCAAAATTGTAAGCTTTCATCTTTAGAAATTTTAAGTCCTCTAGATTTGAGCAGGTTTTTAAAGGAATGAATTTGGCGCTTCCTCTGGTGTGATGTTGAATTCCCCATTGTAAAGGGAAGATGTTTTTACAGCAATCGGACACTAGAGGGATGAAGCGCCTTGGCAAGTTACAAGCCCCTAGGTTTGAAGAAAAAAAGTTGCAGTTTTAAATCTTTTGTCTTGGAGCCGCTTTTGAGCTGCAGGTGCTCCACAGGGGTTAGCTAATTTAAATTTTCACTGAACCGGTTTTAGCTGTGGCTTGAATGCCTGAGGCAGGGTAAAAGAGCTGGCTAGAGGA